>NC_134354.1:759761657-760061657 GCF_048569485.1 Anomaloglossus baeobatrachus
TGGGTCCAAATCCACCCGTTGTTGGTAGACCTGTACCCTCTCAGTTGATGGCTGGTGAAATGCAGGCAACTCGATCTCCTCGAGGTTGTCATCCTCGCACCCTTCCTCCGACAAATGGGGCATTCGGGAGAGTGCATCGGCATTGATGTTGACACGACCAGCACGGTACTTGATGGTGAAGTCATAGTTGGCTAGCCGGGCCACCCACCGCTGCTCCAACGCGCCCAACTTGGCCGTGTCCAGGTGGGTCAACGGATTGTTGTCCGTGAAAGCGGTGAATTTTGCTGCAGCCAAGTAGTGGCGGAACCTCTCGGTGATAGCCCATACCAATGCCAGGAGCTCGAGCTTGAAGGAGCTGTAGTTCTCAGGGTTCCTTTCAGTTGGCCGAAGCTTCCGGCTAGCATAAGCAATCACTTTCTCCTTCCCATCCTGGACCTGGGACAGGACTGCTCCGAGTCCCACATTGCTGGCGTCTGTGTAGAGGATGAACGGGCAGCCATAGTCAGGATACGCTAGGACCGCTCAAGGTCAAGGCCGCTTTCAGCTGGCAGAAAGATTCCTCATGCTTTTCTTCCCACACCAGTGGAACTCCGATGGGTCTACCACCTTTGGTCTGTCCCACGAGGAGATCTTGCATGGGGGCAGCCATCTTCGTGTACCCTTTGATAAAGCGCCGGTAGTACCCCACCAGACCCAGAAACTGCCTTACTTCCCTCACGGTGGTTGGTCTCGGCCAGCCCTGGATGGCAGTGATCTTCTCGGGGTCGGGGGCAACACCTTCTGCACTTACCACGTGCCCCAGGTACTGCACTCTGGGTTTCAGCAGGTGGCACTTAGAGGGCTTCAATTTCATCCCGTATTTGGCAAGGGATGCGAACACCTCGGCCAGGTGCTCCAGATGGGCTTCATACGTCTGGGAGTAAACAATCACATCATCCAAGTACAATAGGACGGTCTCAAAGTTTAGGTGTCCCAGACAGCACTCCATCAGCCGTTGGAAGGTTCCTGGGGCATTGCACAGCCCGAACGGCATACTATTGAATTCACAGAGCCCCATCGGGATGGTGAAGGCGGTTTTCTCCCGGTCTTCCGGGGCCACGGCCACTTGCCAGTACCCACTGGTGAGGTCAAGGGTAGAGAAGTAGTTTGCAGTTCTCAGTACGGCCAAGACTCTTCAATACGGGGCAGTGGGTAGGCATCTTTATGGGTTATCTGATTAATCTTCCGGTAGTCCACACACATCCGCATGGTACCATCCTTCTTCTTGACCAGTACCAACGGAGCGGCCCATTGACTACAGCTGTCCCGAATAACCCCTGCCTCCTTCATATTCCTCAACATATCTTTGGCACACTGGTAATGTGCAGGGGGAATAGGCCTGTACCTCTCTTTGATAGGGGGGTGTTCCCCGGTGGGGATATGGTGTTGGACCCCCTTAATCTGCCCAAAGTCCAGTGGATGTTTGCTGAAAACCTGTTCATACTCCCGCACCACCCTGTATACCCCTTCTTTGTGATGTGTAGGGGTATCATCAGTGCCTACGTGTAGCTGTTGGTGCCACTCATTTACCTCCCCTTGAGGCGGGGAAGTGCTGGTAGTAGGTGGGGAGGCTGAGGGACTAGTTTCGTGGATGGTGTGGGGGTCCAGGGTGAGTAGCTTGGCAATGGTGGCATACCGGGGAATCCTGACTTCTTCTTCCCCACAGTTCAGCACCCTCACAGGCACTCTCCCCTTCCTTATGTCTACCACCCCTCGGGCGGCCATTACAGTGGGCCAGTGCTCGGAGGGTATGGGCTCCATCATGGCAGGGTAGTCACGCCCCTGAGGCCCTACTGCTGCCCTACACCAAATCATCATCTCACTCCTAGGGGGCACAAGCAACGGGGCCACATCCATCACTCTCACTCCACCAATCTCTCCTCCTGTTGAGTTTACATGCTGGCGGTACATCAAGGCTCGGATCTCACGCTGCACAGCCCTCTGTCAGCTCCCCGCCGCCGTGGCGGCCAGCTGCTGCAGTAGGGCCAACACATCACCCATACAGTGCTCCATCACATTGGTTCCTAGCACTATCTTCGGGTTATGATCACTGGGTTCATTCATGATCACAATCATACACTGGTGTTGCAGTTCAGCTTGCCCTACTGTCATAGCCACCTGTTTATACCCCACTTGGGTCAATGAGAGTCCATTGGCAGCAATTAGCGTTATACTAGTATCTGGGGGTGCCAGCTCGTCTATCCCCCAATACCGCTGGTACAACGTATATGGTATGGTGGTTACCTGGGATCCAGTGTCCAAGAGGGCCATCACCGGTATGCCATTCACAACCACGGGGATGATGGGTCGGGCCTCGATATTCCGGTCCCGCCAGTCCGAGGGGCCACGGGGTTCTACTCCTGAGGGTTGGCCCGGGGCCCCACGGGTTGCTCGTTTAACGGGCACTCTCGGATGTAATGCCCAGGCTTACGGCACTTGTAGCAGGTTGGAGGTCTGCCCCGCGGGTTGCTATTACTTCTCCGCTGCATCCAGGGGACATCTTCAGGGCTGTCGGCAAGCTGTATTGGTGCTGAAGGCTGAGATCTGGTCAACGGTTGGAGTGCAGCAAGAATCTTGGCGAGGTCTCCGTCCATGCAACGGACCTGGGCTGCCAGTTCCTCCATGGTGCTGCTTGGGGCTGCAGGTGTTAGAGAGGTTGGTAGGGCAGGGGCCACCACCACGGGAGCCGTCTCGATGGGCCACGGGGCTGGCTCCAGGGCTTCGGAGGCCGGGGGCTGTAGTGCTTTAATGGCCTGTTCCTTTAACACAGCAAAGTCCACATCAGGGTGTTCCAGGGCCCACAGCCGGAGTTGTTTACGATCCTCAGGGGATCTCATCCCCTGCGCAAATTGCTCTACTAACATCTTGTTTCTATCCGCCTCATTAATAGGATTCACCCGCTTGAGCGTGCGGAGGGCGGTTTGCAGACGTAAAGCATAGTCTCGAATGCTATCCACAGCCCGTTGCCGGCACTGGTAAAACTGCATCTTCAGCTCAGCTTCAGTCCGGGTCTCAAAGGCAGTCTGTAGCTTCTCAAAGATGGTGGTTACAGAGAGCCGGTCCCCCTCAGCCCAGGTCTCCGCCTCCTGCTCAGCCGCACCGGTTAACTGGCCTAGTACTATCGCTGCACGTTGCTTATCGGTCAGGGGGTACAGCTCTAGCAACGGGTTAAGCTTTTTCCGGAAGGCCTGTAAGGCATCCGGTTTCCCGTCATACTGCGGTAGCCAGGCATCTCCGGTCGCATAGGGCAAGGAGAACGGCATGACCTGAGCGAGCGCGGGGGCCGCAGCACCTCCCGCCAACGCGGCCGGGACCTGGGCAGGCCCATTCCCATCCGCGGGTGCCACTGCGGCTGCGACCACCGCTCCTCCAGCGGCTCCGTCGGGCGCAGACATCTTGTTTCCATCCCCCTTAGCTTCTTTCCGGCCACTCCTCTATTGGGGCGGAGTTTTGGCCTTCGCGCCTCTGCTACTCGAGAAGACGCTCGAGCGGGAACTTTTCGCGCCAAAGATGGTGACTTCTGGAAATTTTCAGCCGGATACCTCCGGCGGTCACAAGGCGCACCTCTACCCAACGGCAGAGCGGTAAGATCCTGTTCGTGTCGCCAAGTTGTCGCGGGCGGAGGAGGGGACGCCGCGCTCTCCCACTGCTGCTCGGGTCCGGCTGCCGCGGCTGCTGCGGCCTGCTGCTGCTCGAGCGTTGGGCCGGATCCCGGGGACTCTAGCGGCGCTCCTCGCCCGTGAGTGAAAGGGGGGTTTTTGGGTGTGGGGATTGAGTCTATTGTCCGTGACGCCACCCACGGTTGTGGTGATTTGTTAGCACCACCGCTGCTCGATATGGGAATCCCGGGAGTGATGATGTGGAGCAGCCAGTTGTTGTATTGCCCCTCCGTGGGTAGGGGTTGGTGATCCCGGGGCTCAAGGGGGTGGTGAGAGACGCAGGGCCTGGTGGGCGCAGGGACGCGGGGGCAGCGCTGTGCCTTCCGGCACTGTGGTACTCACTCAGCCTGAGACGGTGACACAGTTCTCGGTAAACAAACGGCTAGTAAGGCGGTTCCCACGGACGGCTGCACTTGCTCTCCCAGTAGGTAACGGTGATGTCCCTTTGTCCTGCACCTAATGTTCGTGTGTTGGTAGCGATGGGTTCCCACCAGTAACCCGCTCCCCGGCTTGGATATGGACCGGAGGAGCCCTACTTTGCCCGCAGACGCTGGCCCCGAGGAACTGGTGCCCTGGCGGTGGCGGTGTTCCTCCTTAATGGTTGGACTGTTGCCTTCAATCGGGACTTGGTTGTTGGGGGACAGACGTCCCCTTCACTGACGGATTTGGCAAATTATGACGACTCCTAGCCTTGCCGGGGTCCGAGAGGCCCCTGCCCTGGTGCTGACTGTCCTTCGTATACTGCTCCAGACCGCCGGGCCACTACCCGTCCGCGGTCCTTCCAGCAACCTCCGAGCAATCCCCCTCCAGACAATCACCGCTGTTGCTGACCTTGCTGACACTGTCCTGCACTTAGCCGGACCAACTTCAGGTCTTTCTATGCTCACTTTTACTCTTTTCTTCTTTGCTCCACTACAACTTCACTTCCTTCTACTTTCACTTCCCTCACTGATCTTTACTGTTTACTCCTCCACTCCTCAACTGTTCCAAACTCTAACTGAAATGTTCTTCCCGCCTCCAGAGCTGTGAACTCCTCGGTGGGTGGAGCCAACCGCCTGGCCCACCCCCTGGTGTGAACATCAGCCCCTGGAGCAAGGCAACAAGGATTTTAGTAGCTTAGGTGTTCCTCCTGGGATGTAGGGTGTGGTGGTGTGGTGACCTGTGACCCCTGGCTTGCCCAGGGCGTCACATTTACATAATAGGATTGGTTGGCACTTCGGAAAAAAAATTGGATTTAGGGCTACAGTTTGGGCACTCGGCCTGTGAAAGGTTCGCCATGACTGACCTAGGGTTCCCTGGCATGAGGGACAGCTTAGGAGCCCCTGTTTTAGTTTTCCCTTTTTTGTCTTTATCTGTGTTTGCATTGCATTTCTACCCATTCCTTCCCTATGGGATGAATCAGATTAGTTCTGGTCAGGAGCATAGCTAGACATGGGACTCAGGCATCTTCACCATCAGGAGTAATCCTAAGATTAAGAATAGTTTAGGGTTCCCTAGCATGAGGGACAGCTTAGGAGCTCCTATTTTGTTTTTCCCTTGTCTGACTTTATCTGTGTTTCCATCTCACTTCTGCCTGTTCCTTTCCTGAGGGGTGAATCAGATTAATTCTGATCAGGAGCATAGCCAGGCATCTGTGGCGCCCCTGACCTGGTCAGGCACCACTGAGTACTGCACCCATGCTGGGGCAGTACTTTCAGGTAATCTTAAAGGCTGGAATAGTTTGTGTACACACAGACACATAGCAACCAGGTCTCCCACACCTTGAGAGCATTCCCTTGGGCAGACCCAAGAGGGGGCTTGCCTCCACATCTCATTTAAGGGTGTAGTGGAGGGGCTGGGAGCTAAAGTTGCAGAGCCTGTCAAGAAAGTAGGAAGACAGCCAGTCTGGTAGTGGAGCACAGTGGTTGCTAGGAGACGCAGGCGCACGCGGACACTAGTCAGACCCTGCACGTGAAGTAGCAGTTAGCGGGGGAGAACGGTTACCAGAGAGTCAGTCAGAAAGACACCTGAAGAGAGGCGGTCGAGTACGGGGACTGCTGGTGACTAAGCACGCACGGGGAACAGGTCCCTAGAGTAGATGTCCATTCATTGATCTGATAAACCTGCCGGTGAGGGGACCTACAAGTACCTCACCAACCATCTAGAGTCCGAGCCTCAGCAGCAATGAGGGGGCCCATAAGGGGGATCGAGCCTGGAACCATCTCCTTTGGTCCACGCTGCCGGCAAATGGTCCAAAAAGGGGAGAAAAGGCAGTAGCGACTTCCCTGGATGAACCCCACGGTACTTCAAGTCAGGGGTTATCCGAAACAAGAAGTGCTAGAAAGGCGAGTTAATGGTTACCCTTAGACCAGCCTAAAGGATACCTGGTTTCACCTGGTTTAATCTCAGCATCGCCCGGGTACCTCACAAAACATCAAAAAGTGAGTAAAGATCCGTTGAAAGACATTATGGACTGAGACTGAGTTATTCTGGGACCTGTTGTTCTACACACCTGAGCCCCTGGGGCCCGTCTCACTCCCGGGAGGCCACACCATCCGACTGCAGACTCCATCAGCCCCAGACTCTCATTAAATTTGCAGTGGTGGTCACCCATATCCCTGACCGCAAACCGTGAGTGGTGTCACGATACATATAACAAAACTACCGTATTTTTCGCTTTATAAGACGCACTTTTGTTACCCAAAATTTTGGGGGAAAGTAGGGGGTGCGTCTTATAAGACGAATATAAGGGGGGGTATATATATATATACACTGCAAGGTCCAGGGGAGGTGGGGGCGCTGCTGGGGGCAGGTGAACGCTGCGGCGGAAGCGTTTGATCTCCTGCTTCTGCTCATATAATATGCACAGCCGCTGTCCATCTCCGGTGGTGCTGAAATCGCACCGCAGTGATGGGCTGGGGCAGCGGTGCATATTTTATGTCTCTGCGCCCCCCTGTGATGGCACATGCCCCCCTGTGTTAGATTTGGCCCCCAGGCTGCTGCTCATTCTAAAATAAAAAAGCTTTACTTATCTCCTCCAGCGTTTCTCCCCGGTGTCCCTGCTTCCACTGTGATCAGGCACGCAGAGATCTCAGTCTGCTGTGCAGATCACATGACCGCACTGAGAACCAGGAAGTGGAAGAACAGAAGTACGGAGGGAGCTCAGCGCTGGAGGAGGTAAGGAAAGAGTGTTTTATTTTAGTATGGGCAGCAGTCTGGGGGCGATATCTAACACAGGGGGACTTGTGCGATCTATATGGGCCATGGGCAGCACCATGGGGGCGATATCTAACACAGGGGGACTTGTGCGATCTATATTGGGGCCATGGGCAGCACTATGGGCGCGATATCTAACACAGGGGGGCTTGTGCGATCTATAGGGGCCATGGGGAGCACCATGGGGGCGATATCTAACACAGGGGAACGCGTGCAATCCATAGGGGGCCATAGGCAGCACAGGGGTACATATGCAATCCATAGGGGACCATAGGCAACACAGGGGAATGTGTGAAATCCATAGGGGATCATAGGCAGCACAGGGAAATGTATGCAATCCATAGGGGGCCATAGGCAGCACAGGGGAACGTGTACAATCCATAGGGGACCATAGGCAGCACAGGGGAATGTATGCAATCCATAGGGGGCCATAGGCAGCACAGGGGAATGTATGCAATCCATAGGGGGCCATAGGCAGCACAGGGGAACGTGTGCCATCACAAGGGGGCTATATTCAATATAAGGGGGCCATATCCAGATTAAGGGGGCTAATTTTAGGATAGGGGGTTATTAGGGACATATACCCTATATAATTTGTTAGAGGGACACTGGCATTATAAGATGGACCCCATTTAACATTAAAAAAATTCTCTTTTCCTTCACCAAATTTGGGGGTGCGTCTTATAATCAGGTGCGTTTTATAAAGCGAAAAATATGGTACATACCTGTTGCCAGATATACCCAAATTGAAGACCCTGTGGTGTCCATGAAGGTGGAATGATGTCCCCGGGACTACCGCAGCAGGTGGACTTCACACATTTCCACCATCAGGAGTAACTCTGAGGTTAAGGATAGTCTAGGGCTCACTAGCATGAGGGACAACATCGGAGACCCTGTCACTTTTTTATCCTACAGTCACATTATGACAGGTGACTTCTGACCATCTTTGCTTCTGAGAGACTCTGCCTCTCTAACAAGCTCACAGTCATATAGCTTAATATATCAACTTGCAGTCACAAAAAAGGTACTAAACCTATAAATGAACAAATAAGCAATATGTGTTTTATGCTGGCTATTAATACTAAAATAATAAATAAGACCTGCAAGGAAAAGATGTATAAAACCAAATAATATGAAAAATATCTCAATGTTTATTAGTAAAACAATGAACAAAGGTTAGAAACAACCAGAAAGATCAAAAGAAAAGAGAGCATTGGTAGAAGAGAACAATGTCATGATTTTTGTAGATGATACATGATCGTGGAGTTTGTAATAGACGTTCTGTAAAAAAAGAGTGAAATCAAGGCAAAGTCAAGAATTAAACACAACATTAAATCAATGATTGATGAGGTCAAAAAAGGTTCAAAGGATGTTCTGAATGCATAAATGATATAAGTAATTATAACCAACTCATTATACAAATCCAGAGTACCTGATAAAGGATATTAAATAATAATAAACCGGTTAATTTGATCAAATGTCATGATTACAGACTCCAATGAGCTAAATATAATAAGATAACAAGGAATACAGGAGCTATTTAAAATACATAAATGATAATAAATATAAGGAATAATTATGGTCCTTTCATTGAAGAAGTCCACAATAACAGTATCATAAATAATGATCAGTCAATACATTCATCAGACCCCAAAGAGAAATTAAATGAGAGTCAATGAGTCCGAAAATGTAAAAGACTACGTGGATTACCCATAGTGGTCTTTTCCCGTCGGAATGGCACCAGCCATTGACTTGGTAGAAAGTTGACTTTCCAGTTGTTTTTCATTAGTACCACTTACTTTTCTAGACTTTTGTTAACTCTGTCCCAACTTTTTTTTAGATGTGTCACTGCCATCGATTTCTAAATGAGTTTACCATTTCAACCTAAATGGAAAAACTGTCCAAATTACACTTCTGATCCCTCTTCTACAGTATGTTCTGTTGTGAATAAAATATGGCAAGAAGATTTCCAAATCTTTGCATTCTTGTTTTCTGGGCATGTTACACAGTGGCCCAACTTTTATGGAATTGGAGTTATATGTTAGGCAGCCCCTGCAACAAATCATAAAGATACAGAGAAAGTACTGGCGTGACGGGTCTCATGATCCAGGAACGGTATTCCCTGCTCCAGGGTTACCCAGATCTGGACTGGTAATGTCAGGTGTTAACCCCTTCAGCCCCGGGGCACTTTCCGTTTTTGCGTTTTTGTTTTTTGCTCCCCTTCTTCCGAGAGCCGTAACTTTTTTATTTTTCCGTCAATCTTGCCATATGAGGGCTTGTTTTTTGCGGGACAAGTTGTACTTTTAAATGAAACCATAAGTTTTACCATATGGTGTACTGGGAAGCAGCAAAAAAATTCCAAGTGTGGAAAAATTGCAAAAAAAGTGTGATGGCACAATAGTTTTTGGGATCTTTTATACACGGTGTTCACTATATGGTAAAACTGATATGTGGGTATGATGCCTGAGGTCGGTGCAAGTTTGTAGACACCAAACATGTATAGGTTTACTTGTATCTAAGGGGTTAAAAAAAATTCACAAGCTTGTCCAATAAAAGTGGCGTACGTTTTGCGCCATTTTCCGAAACCCGTAGAGTTCTCATTTTTTGGGATCTATGGCTCAGTGACAGCTTATTTTTTGCGTCTCGAGCTGATGTTTCTAATGGTAGCATTTTTGCGCAGATGCTACGTTTTGATCGCCTGTTATTGCATTTTGCGTAAAACTTGCGGCGACCAAAAAACGTAATTTTGGCGTTTGGAATTTTTTTGCCACTACGCCGTTTACCAATCAGATTAATTGATTTTATATTTTGATAGATCGGGCATTTATGAACGCGGCGATACCAAATATGTGTATATTTATTTTTTTTTAACCCTTTAATTTTCAATGGGGGGAAAGGGGGGTGATTTGAACTTTTAGGTTTTTTGTTTTTTTTTTTAATTTTTTAAAACTTTTTTTTACTTTTTTTATTTTATTTTACTAGTCCCTCTAGGGGGCTATAGCGATCAGCAATCCGATCGCTGATCGCTTTCTGCTGATCACAGCTATACCGTGCCGAGGAAAAAGGAAAGTGAAACTTCGTAGCAGCTGGCGTCATCACATGACCCTGTGCTACGATGGCAACCACCGAACGTCACGTGATCACTCACGTGACTTCCGATGGGGGCGGCGGTAAGTAGAAAACATGGCCGCGCGCATATAGATCTCGCTGCCAGACTTTGGCAGCGAGATCTAAGGGGTTAATGTTCCGGGTGGAATGCGATTCCACTCGGAACATGTAGGCACACATGTCAGCTGTTGAAAACAGCTGATATGTGTGCCGATCCACGCCACCTGCCCGCGGCAGGGTGCGGGGCTTACCGGGACACGATCCATGACAGAAAGATCCGTCCATGGTCGTGAAGGGGTTAATTCCCCTCCGGCCCGGTTTCAGGAGACACTATATCTGGGCTCTGCACCGTCAGTTCAGCGCTGCTTATAGTTTTGCTCTGCAGCATGTGACTGGCCCTGTTTGATCTGACTCCTAGTTACCTTGCCCTGATCTGTACTCTCCTCCGTTCGTCCGTCTGTCCCAGTCCCTGACTTCCTGCTCCTGTCATTGGTTCACCCCTCGCGGTTTGTCCTCCTCCTGTGTTTGTACCTCCTCGCCCTCCGGTCTTGTCTACTGTTTCCTGTGCCCTACATGTTCCCCTCTGCATAGCTTATATCCCGGCATCCGACCTCAGCTCTGTTTTCTGACCTGATCTTGATTCTCCCTCTGAACTGATGAGAAATCCTGTCTTGACCCTGGCTACTTGACTACTGTATCCCCCCTGGTGGTTCGCCTGTGAACTGCCTGCTGGAGTTACTCTGCTGTACTTCAGCCTCTCTCCTGTTAATGTATGTGCGCACAGTGCGTTTTTCGCGGCGTTTTTGCGCGTTTTTCGGGTGCGTTTTTGGCCTTAAAACTGCAGGACTTTGCTTCCCCAGCAAAGTCTATGAGTTTTCATTTTTGCTGTCCGCACACATCTGTTTTTTTTACCTGCGTTTTTGAGTTAAAAAAAAAAAAAATGGACATGTCAGTTCTTTCCTGCGTTTTTCTGCGTTTTCCCCCCATGCAATGCATTGGAAAAATGCAGCAAAACGCAGAGATCAAAAACGCAGCAAAACGCAGCCAAAAACGCACCAAATCGCGGTAAAAACGCGTGCGTTTTTTCGACGCAGGTGCGTTTTTGTGCTTTTTTAGCGGCCAAAAACGCAGCGTCAAAAAGACGCAGTGTGCGAACCTAGCCTTACATTGCTACTTTGACTGTCTTCCACTACTCTGCGGCCACCTAGTGGTGAATACGCTGTACTAATTTTTACCAGCCCTTTGTACAGCGTTGCCACGGGTATATACATCATGGAGGATTCATTTAACAACATCCATGGCAGATATTCAGTATCTGTCATAAAGCGATAAGGGGATAAAACTCTAACTTGAATGACAAAATATACTATATTAAGAAGGACACTCATTAATACATGATACAAATTTAACACATTATGTGAAGAGTGTACTTTTACTCGCCTTGCTGTATTTTGCAAGCTAGGAACAATGTATCAATGCCAAGGAAAAACAATAAAATATAATATCTATATATATAATTGCCTTATTCTGTCTGTCTGTTTGTCTGTCTGTCTTGCTCCAAAATGAGTCATTACAGTGACAACCGTCGCATTGGCCGCTCGGCTCGACCACGCCCCCCTGCACGCATTGGCCGCTCGGCTCGGCCCGGCCACGCCCCCTCGCACACATTGACTGCTCGGCTCGGCCCGGCCACGCACCCTGCATGCATTGGCCGCTCGGTCATGCCCCCCGCACACTGTGCTTGCTCAGCCACACCCCCCGCACACTGGTCTCGATTTGTGGTCTTATTTTGTGGTCTTGGGTTGTAGTCTTTCTTTGTGGTCATGTTTTCTGGTCTTGATGATCTTGTTTTGTGGTCCTTGTGCTCTTATCTTTTACCATGTAATGTGGAGCTGCAACAGCCTGATGAACATAGTTTATGTTGAACAAACTACAGACTTTTTTTATAATGTTATTCTCTATTGCTGAGGAAAAGAACTGCTTAAAAAAAACTCCTTTGGCAATTATTTATATCAAAGACTCAAACTTCAAGACACATCACAGCCATTGGGTGGCCAAATTAAGACACACACAATATTAACATCTCCCAATAGCGTATTACAAATCTTTTCTCAAAGCTGGTCCTTTTGCACCACACATCTCTAGATTAGCTGAGACAAGATAAATGTTCTGTATTTGCTTTTTTTCTAGAATTTTTACAGACTTCTCTGAAAAATGGGAAAACCGCCGGAAAAATGTATTAAAAAATTATTGAATAAAAATTATGCAGAAAAACACCACTAAAGACAAAAAAAAATCTGCATTTAAAAATGCTAAAGTGGTAAAATGTTAGAAAAGACTATAGGGTTCACCTGGTTAGGTGGATTCTAGTCTAAAGCGGGCTTTACACACTGTGATATCGGTCCCGATATCGCTAGTGTGGGTACCCGCCCCCATCTGTTGCGCGACACGGGCAAATCGCTGCCCGTGCCGCACAACATCGCCCAGACCCATCACACATACTTACCTGCCCGGCGACGTCGCTGTGACCGGTGAACCGCCTCCTTTCTAAGGGAGCGGTCCGTGCGGCGTCACAGCGACGTCACTGAGCGGCCGCCCAATAGCAGCGGAGGGGCGGAGCTGAGCGGGACGTAACATCCCGCCCACCTCCTTCCTTCCGCATAGCAGCCGGGAGGCAGGTAAGGAGAGCTTCCTCGTTCCTGCGGTGTCACACGGAGCGATGTGTGCTGCCGCAGGAATTAGGAACAAACTCGTTACTGCTGCAGTAACGATTTTTGAGAATAGACCCCCATGTCACCGATGAGCGATTTTGCACGTTTTTGCAACGATGCAAAATCGCTCATCAGTGTCACATGCAACGGCATCGCTAATGCGGCCGGATGTGCGTCACCAATTCCGTGACCCCAACGAGTTTGCATTAGCGATGTCGCAGTGTGTAAAGCCCCCTTAAGCCATCAGGATGAGGAGCAGGAACTGGAAGTGATGGTGCAGGAGAGTCAATTTTGCCAGATGATATGTGGATCAGCAAGGGCCAGAACAGTGGGGTATACAGGATAGCAGACAGACAAGCAGAGCAGAAGCACCAGATGAATCAGTGATAGGTGGGCGGATACACACAGCAACTGTAGATGTATAGGTAATCTGGTAACTTGCTTGCATAAATGCAGTTACACACAAAGCTAATATATAAATCTGGTAACTTGCTTGCATAAATACAGTTATACACAAAACTAATATATTGATTTGGTAACTTGCTTGCATAAATGCACTTATACATAGGACAAATATATGTATAGGAATTGTGGCAACTTGTTTGCAGCAATGCAGTTATACACAGGAATAATAGAGGTGTAGGAAATTTGAAAACTTTTGGCTGAGATGTGATACTCACAGGAGCAGAAAAGCTGCAAATAGAGACACTATAGAAGTACTGGAGATTAATGATAACCAGGTACCTTGCTTGCAGAGGCAAAGGTGGGAACAGCAGCACAATTAGTAGAGATGAGTTGATTATCAGGAAGCTTGTTGCAGGATTCACAGGATGGAAATAGAAAGTGGTTGCAGATTGCTGGATAACAGACAACAGTTTGCTGGGGCAGATGATTGTACACCTGGCTGGACTTGGGTGAAGTGAGGCCAACTACTGTAAACCACGTAATCGCTTGGAACTGTTCTTTCTGAATACTCAGACAGCACATGGATACCTGATCCAGCTTTACAAGGCACTGGGTAATCATGTCAGAGGTGTTTGTCAGGTTACCACAAAAATCCAGAGAGACATATAATAGAGAACAGTCCATAGGGGAATGGAGCATGACCCATCGTTGGAGCTGGGACAGGTGAGTAAAAAGAACAATATAAATAACCACATAAAAGATTAAACCATAAAACTCTGTCAAGGGACTATGCTTTAGCATTTCTCAACCAAAACATATATTAAATTATTGTTAAACATTAGTGCCAAGGGTAATCATCCATTAAGCTGTCATTTAGGAGAAATGAAATTGTGCATAATGCACATTAATTATGGCTTTTAGTAGACTTTAAATATTAAATGTATTCCACATATCTTTTACATCTGTTTTTTATGCCGTAAATTTAGCAAATTCATCCAAATGTTTCCTGCAATTTAAATATTAGACTCCGTTCCTGAGCCGGCTGCCGCTCATCTGGATGACTGCGGTGTTTGTGCCATCAATTCGATTTACTGCTCACAGAATAAAACAAAGTGTCCGTACACCGGGTTACAAATGTCCCTGGATATCTAATAAACCATAGCTACGATGTCTAGCTGTGCTATTCTGGGCAGAAGATGGATGAGGAATTGTGTCCTGATTCCTTCTAGTGTAGATGTCTCCATAGGAAAAAGATTTGTAAGTTAGGGCAAAATATTGCAAAATTATTCCTTTCTATACTTTGGCATAGACTCTGTTTTGTATACAGCATGTAGATATATAGATAGTTGTAGAATAAAAAAAAAATCTCAAAAATATTATGCGTCGTTGCCCATAATATCGAGGACAGTTTCCTTTTTTGCAGCTTGTGTAGATTAATGGAAGAATGATGAACTCATTACAGAAGATGAAGCCCAAATGGAAGAATACAATCAAATTTTGTAGCCAATTATAATCCGCCACCTGCTTCTGCTTATTCTCTTCCTTTAACTCCTACCTGGCTGATACTTGGTGGTTACCGGTTGAGTTAGTTCTGTACACAGCAAAGTACTGTACAAAGGGTACACAGTAGACAGGAGAAAGTAATCAAGAACCAGGACAGATGGACGAACTAGGAGAGTTAGGGGTACTTTGCACGCTGCAACATTGCTACTGCGATATCGTCGGGGTCAAATCAAAATTGACGCACACCCGGTGCCGGTAACGACGTCGCAACGTGTAAAGCCTAGATGCGCCGATAAACGATCGCAAAAGCGTCGAAAATCGGTGATCTGTATAGCGTCGGTCATTTTCATAATGTCGCACCAATAGGAGATACGATGTTGTTCCTCGTTCCTGCGGCAGCACACATCACTGTGTGTGAAGCCGCAGGAGCGAGGAACATCTCCTTACCTGCCTCCACCGACTATGCGGAAGGAAGGAGATGGGCGGGATGTTTACGTCCCGCTCATCTCCACCCCTCCGCTTCTATTGGCCGCCTGCTGTGTGATGTCGCTGTGACGCCGCACGACCCGCCCCCTTAGGAAGGAGGCGGGTTGGCGGCCAGAGCAACGTCGCAGGGCAGGTAGGTGCGTGTGAAGCTGCCGTAGCGATAATGCTCACTATGGCAGCTATCACAAGATATCACATGTGCGACGGGAGCGGGTATTATCATGCTCGGCATCGCTAGCCGATGCTAGCGATGTCGCAGCGTGAAAAGTACCCCTTAGGGTCAGAACAAGGTAGCTGGGAGGCAGGACAGATCATTAACTCACCAGAGTCAGTAACACATGCTGCAGAGCATAAACTATCACTGGCAGTGAACCGGAGGTGCAGCACCAGGATATAGTGTCCAGGGAAACCAGAGTGAGGCAGGGAGGAGTTAACCCCTGACCTAACCAGGCCAGAGCTGGGTGAAATAATCAAACAGTGGCCAATACAGACCTGGATCATGACAACAGATAAAAGAGTTATACATTCCATCAGAATGAGCGTAAAGATAGTTATAATAGTTTAATAGACACTTGGGGTTAAATTTTGTGAAAATCCAAATTATTAAAAATCCTCCTACTGCTGCACATATATTTTAGTATTTTATGTAATTTTCTCTATACTTGTTGAAGAAAGTCATTGCCGGGGGACACAATATCACTCCTGCTGGCAATGACGACTTTCCGTTCATCAAGTTATGAATGTAACCGGTGGACATTTCGATTTTAATCTCTACCCTATAAATTTTCAATGCCTGCTAAAGTCAATAAAATAAAACCGGAGGGTATGGAGTTAAGCCACTTTTGTTGTTTGTGAAGATTAAAACACAGAAGATCAAGAGAGGAGGAATAATTTTAAGACAATTAAGCTTAAAAAATAATGAGGACTTAAAAAATAGAAAGAAAGTTAAGATTAGTCATCTCTAGAGCTGGGATTTAGGAAGGGTAAAAAGGTAGTTGCCCGGGACCTCAATAATTTTCAATGTTAAAGTGAGGGTCCGTCTTGTAATCCTAGCGCCTCTTATAATATCTCACTGGGGGGAGAGGCGGTGGTGTAGCAGCTCAGGGAGGTCACAGAAGGCAGGGTCGGCGATGCTGCAGGCTCCGAGAAAGGGGTGTTGCGGCTCAGAAGGGTCAGTGTTGGGGGTTCGGCAATACTATGGACTCGGGGTGTCGCGTTGGTGGCCACCATATATCTACCGGCGAACTGTGGGCTCCATTGAATCGTCCGTGATTGACAAGATTGACTTCAATAAAATGGATGCGGAGGTGGAGCATATGCAGATTGGACTCCGCGCCCACTTTCTGGAAGTCCTTCGGGTCAACCTGCACACGCGCCGCTTCCGCGGCGATTTTCTTGAAGTCCATCGCGTCAACCGTGGGCGATTCAATGGAGCCCGCAGCCCACTGTCAGATCAATGGAGCTCGTTGCAACGCCGATCCTCCATACTGTGACCCGCCTAAGCCGCTCCACTGCAGTGACACCCCCTTCCTCCGAGCCCTCAGTATAGCTAACCCAGCCTCCTGTGATAGAGCTCCACCACTGCCACTCCGATAAGGCATATCCGGATTATAAGATGCACCCCCATTTTGCCCCCAGTTTTGGGGGAAAAAGTGTATCTAAAATACAATACTTGCTTTCTCTGCTTTAGATGTAGCAGTGTTCAGAATGCTGAGCTGTGTATAACACCGCCCACACAGCTGATTAACAGCTTCATGTGTACACTTTGAATTGTCAGCAAGCTGCTAATCAGTACTGAGGGGGGAATTAGACAGATTAACTTTAATGGCCTGTATGTGAGACCTAGGGGTGCTTCACACACAGTGAGATCGCTGCTGAGTCACGTTTTTTGTGACCTCATTAGCGATCTCGCTGTGTGTGACACTGAGCAGCGATCTGGCCCCTGCTGTGAGATCGCTGCTCGTTACACACAGCCCTGGTTCGTTTTTTTATTGTTGCTCTCCCGCTGATAAGCACACATCGCTGTGTGTGACAGCAAGAGAGCAACAATCCTGAATGTGCAGGGAGCAAGAGCTGGCGTCTGACAGCCTGCGGTAAGCTGTAACCAAGGTAAACATCGGGTAACCAAGGTGGTTACCCGATATTTACCTTCGTTACCAGCCTCCGCAGCTCTCACGCTGCCAGTGCCGGCTCCTGCTCCCTGCACACAAGCTAAGCGGTGTGCGCTGGTAACTAATGTAAACATCGGGTAACCATACCCGATCTTTACCTTAGTTACCAGTGTCCACAGCTTCCAGACGCCGGCTCCGTGCAAGCGCAGCGTCGCATGCACGTCGCTGCTGGCTGGGGGCTGGTCACTGGTCGCTGGTGAGATCTGCCTGTTTGACAGCTCACCAGCGACCATGTAGCGATGCAGCAGCAATCCTGACCAGGTCAGATCGCTGGTCGGATCGCTGCTGCATCGCTAAAGTGTGAAGGTATGAAGCGACCGGTGGTAGGGCCGCGGGTGTGTGTGTATGCTCTATTCCAACAAAATTCCCATACTCAGATTTTACCGGTAGTAACATTTCTTTACTATGAAACATATTTATAACACAGTCAACCGAACTATCTGCGCACATGTGTATGGTGGAGTCCCCGGATTTTCACTCCTTCCGGGTACGCAGCAAAGAAAAAAAGAAAAGAGAAAAAAACAAAGAAATGGCGGCAACTTTCCCTAACTTTCCCTGCAATCACGTACCAGTCTATACCAGAAGAAGATGCCGCTCCCACGTCGCAGGCCTGGAGTCTCACGATGATGGGTCCCAGTGCAGCGCTGAAGGGATGCAGCTCCTCGGTCTTCTCCTTTGATCTTTTCCCGCTGGTAACGGATTCTAGTCAGTCTCTTAGTCCCGGGGCACACCAAGCAGAAGAAGGGAGGTCACAGTTGCACGGATGGCTCCCTTGTGTCGGTAACGGCCCCTGCACTTGCACTCAGGGTGCGATGCTCTGCAGTCAAGTTGTCACAGCCCCTGGATATGCACTCCGGGCGCGATGCTCTGCAGTCCGGTTAGATCCTCGGTGAAAATAAAGTCCTGCAAACCGGGGATGGCAGAAACCACTTCCACAGGGTGATTCTTCCAAGAATCCGGTTGCAAAAGAACCCTCTGTTCAGGGAGACCACACGTAGCTCTGTCCTGGCTCAGCTCTGGGTCTGTACTCCTTTGCCGCTCTTTTTCTTCCTGGTTCAAACACACAAGCTGTAGGGGATTTCCCACCTCTGTGTCTGTGATTGCACAGTCTGACACTGCCCCCTTGTGGGCAAGTGCTGAAGCAATGTTCAAATCCATTTCTACATTGATGATGCAGTCTGAATGGTTGATCCCATTACATACCCCCCCACTTAAAGGTTGGCAGTCCCTGTCAACTACCGTCGGTTCCCAGGCAGTGATGACTGCAGATGTCACAGGGGTTGGTTGAGAAGTGGGCCATATATACTGATCCCTGTAAGACCGCCCGGGCGGGATCCCAGCAGTGGTGCGGTCAGTGCGTCTCAAGGGTCGGTTGTTTCCCTCCCCGTCACTGTCTTTACGCCGCACTTCAGTCAGCGCTCCGGGGGAAGAACTGGGTTGTGTAGGTGGGTCACCGGTCCCGGAGTCGACGTGATCACTATGCTGGGAAACGTCCGTGACGTCAGTCGTGTCGGCAGCATCACCCCCTCTGGGTACTGTGGTAGGGGAGTCAGGCTGGGATCGGCAGGGACGCAACATATTTCGGTGCACAGTGCGGATGCTGCGACTGTCTTCACCCCGCACTCGGTATAAATGCCCGTTGGGGTAGGGGCGTTCGATTACCCGGTAGACCTCAGTCTCCCACTTGGCTCGAAGTTTCCCTTGTGGCTTCTTGATACGGAGCAGGACTAGCTGTCCCAACTTCAAGGGTTGCTCTTGCACGGGGAGTGGGTCAGCATGTATCTGGCCCCGGATTTGTTGGCTCACCAGCCGGTGTACAGTCTCCATCTTCTATCGGTGAGCATTTAGCCAGGAGGGGTAGTTATGGCAGACATCATCTCCGGGGCGGAATAGGTTCAGGTCATTGACCCCTTTTCCGGGGCGGCCAAAGAGAAGGGTGTGTGGGGTGTAACCAGTCACGGAGTGGACCTGGTTGTTGTAGGCCCATACTAGATCGGGAAGGAATTGGGGCCATTGGTCTTTCTTATCATCGGCCAAGGTGCGGATCAGCTGGAGTAGAGTCCGGTTGAAGCGTTCACATGCACCGTTCCCTTGTGGGTGGTAAGGAGTGGTCCTCGACTTCTGGATCCCATACATCCGATGCAGCTCTTCGATGACTCGGCCTTCGAAGCAAGCCCCCTGGTCGGAGTGCAACCTCTCCGGACACCCATAGACGTGGATGAACTGTCGACAGATGGCCCGTGCAGCCGATTCAGCCGTCTGGACTTTGGTAGCAACAGCGACAGCGAATTTTGTGAAGTGATCCACCATGACTAGGCAGTACTGATAGCCACTGCTCGCCGTCCCAATCAGCAGATAGTCCACCATCAACAGCTCAAGGGGCCTGGATGTTTTAATTGTCTGGACAGGTGCACGCTGTTCAGGGGACTTGTGTAGTTCACAGGTGCGACAGGTTTGGCAGACGTCTTCAACCAGCTTGCGGAGCCCCGGACAATAGATGGACTGTTGAATCCACCGAAAGGTCTTGTCTGTCCCGAAGTGTCCATTCCTTTTGTGGGCTTGGGCCACCATCTCACGGGGCAATTGATCAGGCACCACAACTTGTGTGCATTCCTCCAGCATATGCGACAAGAGAACCTTCCGGTATAGCACTCCTTCTCTCAGAATCAGCCGGTCCCACTGACTGAGCAGGGTCAAGGTCCCGGTCGACAGTCGTGCCCGTATATCGGCGGGAGGCTTCTGCTGCGGCTTCACCCATTGTTTGAGTAGAGCCCAGTCAGGGTTCTGGTCCTGAAGCCTGCACCACTCCTGGGGTGGCAAGGCGACCCCTACTGGAGTTTCAGCTTCGCCCACAATGAACTGGCGGTAATCCATCATCTGTTGGGCGAGCTTTGCAAAGTCAGGCGTCTCGTCCCCTTCTAATTCTTCATCCCAGTCTCGGTTGAGTAAGGGGTATGACACTCTAGACAGGCTGTCCGCATTTTGATTCTCAGCTCCACCCCTATATTTGATCTTGTAATTGAACTTGGAGAGCCGAGCCATCCAACGCTGCTCCATGACTCCGAGCTTCGCATTTTCTAAGTGGGCCAATGGGTTGTTATCGGTCAGGACTAGTACTTCGGTCCCCGTGAGGTACCCTGCAAATTTCTCCGCCATAGCCCACGTTAGGGCCAACAGCTCCAGCTGGAACGAGCTATAATTGGTGGGGTTCTTCTCGCCCTCATGTAGGGACCAACTGGCATAGGCTATGACCTGTTCCTTGCCTTCTTGTACCTGTGAAATTACTGCCCCTAGACCCTGTAGACTGGCATCGGTGTGTAGTTGGAAGGGCAGGTTGTAGTCCGCATATGCCAGGATGGGGGGAGACGTTAAGGCACCCTTTAGGGCTTGGAAGGACTCTTCCTGGCTGGGTCCCCAGCTGATGGGTCGTCCTGTGGGGCTGTTGGTGGTCCCTTGAAGCAGGTCATGCAAGGGTGCAGCAAGCCGGGCGAAGTTTTTGACGAACCGGCGGTAGTAGCCGGCCAACCCCAGGAAAGCCCTGACCTCCTTGACATTTGTGGGCTGCGGCCAATCCCGTACGGTGGCTATCTTCTCTGAAGATGGCTGAACACCTTCGGCTGAGATCCGGTGGCCCAGGTAATTGATCTCGGGCTGCAGAAGACGGCACTTGCTGAGTTTCAACTTCAGGCCATGTTCTCTCAACCTACTGAACACACGGCCCAGCTGCTGCAGGTGTTCTTCAAATGTGGCCGAATAGACTACAGTGTCGTCCAGGTAGATGAGGGTGAAGTCGAAGTTGAAGTCTCCCAAGCAGCGCTCCATCAGCCGCTGGAAAGTCCCCGGCGCGTTGTTCAGACCAAAGGGCATCCGGTCGAACTCGTACAGGCCCATGGGTAGGATGAAAGCAGTCTTCTCTCTATCTTTCTCGTGCATGGGTACCTGCCAATATCCGCTGGCCAGATCCAATGAAGAGAAGTATTTGGCTTTCTTCAGGGCTGTCAGGGATTCTTCGATCCTTGGCAAAGGGTATGAGACCCGGGTGGTGCAAGCATTCAAACGGCGGTAGTCCACACAGAACCTCAGGGACCCGTCCTTCTTCTTGACTATCACCACCAGTGCAGCCCAGGGGCTCTGGCTTTCTCGTACCAATCCAGTGTGTAGCATGGAATTCAGGAGATTTTTCACTTCTTGGTATTGCTGGGGAGGTATTTGGCGGTACCTTTCACGGATAGGAGCAGTGTCACCGGTGGGGATTTCGTGCTTGATACTGGTGGTGCACCCAAAGTCGGTGTCATGCCGGGCAAAGGACGCCTGATGCTCTTGAAGTAGCTCTTCCACCTGTGACACCTCCCGTTTGGAGTATTGGGATAGGTCCAACTGACACTTCTCTCGTAGTTCTCGCCCCGCGATGGTGTCACCCGCGACAGCGGCCATGGCAGAGACCGTCACTGTCCATTCTCCCTCTGTAGACGGTACAAACTGGAGGGGGCTCATAGGGTTCACCTCCTCGGTTAGAGCGTAGACTCGGGCAAGCTGTGTCCCGGCTTCTAGGTCAACGCTCACGTTAGCCGTGTTGCCCAGCCTGACAGGAATTCTTCCCTTTCTCACTACTGCTAGAGTTCGAGCGACTAGTGGATTCAGCTTCCCTTCCTTCGGGGTGCGCGGCTCAATCAGCACCTCCACGCCTTCAAGCTGTCTCGTGGTGCTAAGGGGTAGTGAGATAACTGTCTCTTTCCCAGCCGGTAAGGTGATCCTAGTATGGCGGGGTACGGTGATCGTGGCCAGCGGCAGTTGTTCTTCGGTCATTCGCTGGAGGTTGCAGGTCCGGACCACTTGCTGAAAGGCACGGCGGGTGGCCTTATGTGCAGTCACTTCTTGCTAGTACTTGGGCCCCCTCTTGGTAAACAACACCAGATTCAGGTCTTTCAAGATGTTCATCCCAATAATCATGGGCGTTTCTGATCCAAAGCCTTCCCTGACCACGATTATCCCTCTCTTCCCGAGATCTTGGCCACAGATTTCAGTGTTCATCCAGGCAACTCCCGTCACCGGAATGGGTAGATTATTGGCTGCTTTGATCTTGATGGCGGTATCAGGGTCATAGGCAACCCGCGGCATTAGACATTTTTCGTAGAACTGCTCGGAGATGGTGGATACCTGAGACCCAGTATACATTAACCCTTGTACGGCGATCCCTTCCAGTAATACTTCCAGGGTGGGGCTATTTGATGCAAGTTTGCTCCGTGGCTGGCTCTGTTTTCCTACACCCCTCTCTTTGTCCTCCCCTGCCGAGTGAGCCTCTTTGGCAGGGGCGTCTAGTTTAAAGGCGGCCGCTGTTGTGGGACATGACTTGCTGGTTCTGGTAGATCGGACCGTGGATGAACTTGAAAGTTCTGGGGGCAACGGTTTGCTCTATGGCGGGGGTCGCCGCATGTCCAGCATCTTCCCATCGGCCGGCTGGGTTGTTGTCTCGCTTGCCGGCCCGCCTGTTGGTCTAGGGTGAGCTGTAACACCTGTTTCTGCAACTCTGCCACCATCTGCTTCAGTTCTTCCGTGTCGCTGTTCGGAGTCCCGATACCAGATATGGACCTGCAAGCCGCGGTATATGTCTGTGTCTCCACGACAGGTCCCCTTGAACGTTCTATAGCTTCTTGTTTGACCTCAGCGAACGTAAAGGCCGGATTTATCCGGAGTAGATCTTGCAATGAGCGGTTAAGGTACGGGTCTCTCAATCCGGTCACGAACTGATCTCTCAACACCAGGTCACGGGCACCCGTACTAGCTATTTGTTCTTCTTTTCTACAGGCTTGTTCTAGCAGCACTTGAAGGGCATTGGCATATTGAGGAATGTCCTCCGACTCGAGCTGAGTACGCCGGAAGAACATATAGCGCAATGTTCCCGCATATGTGGTCGGCCCATAGGTGTTCTCCAGCACCCGCACCAAGTCATCCAACGTACGCTGGCCCCTAACCGTCTCCAGCCTGACTGTCGTCCACGCTTCCCCCTCTAATGTTAGCATGGCCATTTCTGCTAAGGTCTTAGGATCAGTGTTATACATTTCCCCCACTATCTTAAGTTGTTCAGTCCATTCAGTTACAGGATAGTTCCGTCCGTTAAACTTTCTCACCTGATTGACAATAGATGTCGGGGGAGCTGTCCAGTTATTACTACCGGGGGATGATTTTGTTGGTCACACATCCTGCCGACTACGCCACATGAAGCGACCGGTGGTAGGGCCGCGGGTGTGTGTGTATGCTCTATTCCAGCAAAATTCCCATACTCAGATTTTACCGGTAGTAACATTTCTTTACTATGAAACATATTTATAACACAGTCAACCGAACTATCTGCGCACATGTGTATAGTGGAGTCCCCGGATCTTCACTCCTTCCGGATACGCAGCAAAGAAAAAAAGAAAAGAGAAAAAAACAAAGAAATGGCGGCAACTTTCCCTAACTTTCCCTGCAATCACGTACCAGTCTATCCCAGAAGAAGATGCCGCTCCCACGTCGCAGGCCTGGAGTCTCACGATGATGGGTCCCGGTGCAGCGCTGAAGGGATGCAGCTCCTCGGCCTTCTCCTTTGATCTTCTCCCGCTGGTAACGGATTCTAGTCAGTCTCTTAGTCCCGGGGCACACCGAGCAGAAGAAGGGAGGTCACGGTTGCACGGATGGCTCCCTTGTGTCGGTAATGGCCCCTGCACTTGCACTCAGGGTGCGATGCTCTGCAGTCAAGTTGTCACAGCCCCTGGATATGCACTCCGGGCGCGATGCTCTGCAGTCCGGTTAGATCCTCGGTGAAAACAAAGTCCTGCAAACCGGGGATGGCAGAAACCACTTCCACAGGGTGATTCTTCCAAGAATCCGGTTGCAAAAGAACCCTCTGTTCAGGGAGACCACACGTAGCTCTGTCCTGGCTCAGCTCTGGGTCTGTACTCCTTTGCCGCTCTTTTTCTTCCTGGTTCAAACACACAAGCTGTAGGGGATTTCCCACCTCTATGTCTGTGATTGCACAGTCTGACACTGCCCCCTTGTGGGCAAGTGCTGAAGCAATGTTCAAATCCATTTCTACATTGATGATGCAGTCTGAATGGTTGATCCCATTACAGGTACCCCTAGTCCTGTAGTGGTAATCTCCTGCTGATAAAACACTGATTGTATTGAAACAACAGCACACAACCTAGTAAGGGATACATCCCTGGAATCAGGATCTCATCTCTTATCTAATTATACTCTTAGTTTAGACCATTCCTTTTAAAGATGTTTTCTAACGTTTTCTGCATCAATATATGAGACCCTTGGATGTACCAACAACATAAATGCTATGTGGAGATAATGCAATGAATAATGTAGTATTTTTCACCGGTGGTTGCAATCCCTTTAGGAGCTGACTAAAAGAAATCCAAAGTCCAAGCACTCATATTTTTTGCAACAAAGAAATGGAGATAAGTGGCTGTCAGACATATGCTTTGTTTACCAAATGGCAATCGTAGAAATGATGTGCTAAAGTGCTGCTTCCCCTACCCACCATCCAGTTATAGAGATGGCCTGTGAGTCCAGCTTTTCTTTCTCACTTTAAGGGCTTTTCCAAGAATAATGCACATTTTAATTCATAGATCTCGGAATAATATTAAGTTACATAATGAGATGTGTTAAGAACAATGTTCTTGTCCTAAGTTAATACTGTACATGTTCATAACTCACTAATGAAAAGAAAGCAAACAGATGACAGCAGGGGCTCACTGCTGCTGAGGTAACACATATCCCTCTTTGTTTTATCACAGGAGTGAGTGCTTTTACCTTGTCAATGGCAGCAGCAAAAAAGATGAAGGGATGGGACTCAGCACCAATACTCTATGATAAAACTTGGAAACTTTATTTCAGTAGTTAAAATGATCACAGGTCATCCAGAAAAAACGCCATGCGGCTTGCCTTGCGGCTTGACGTGTTTCAGACAGAAGAGGGGGGGGATTTAAAAGCAGTCCTTAATCATAAGCCTTATGATTCCTGCTTCCCCCACCCACTTATAGAGAAAGCCCATAAGTCCTGCTTTCCCCACTCACTCATAGAGAAAGCCTGTGAGTCCTGCTTCCCCCACCCACTTATTGAGAAAGCCTGTGAGTCCTGCTTCCCCCACTCACTTATTGAGAAAGCCCATGAGTCCTGCTTCCCCCACCCACTTATTGAGAAAGCCTGTGAGTCTTGCTTCCCCCACTCACTTATTGAGAAAGCCTGTGAGTCATGCTTCCCCGACTCACTTACAGAGAAAGCCTGTGAGTCCTGCTTCCCCCACTTACTTATAGAGAAAGCCTGTGAGTCCTGCTTTCCCCACCTACTCATAGAGAAAGCCTGTGAGTCCTGCTTCCCCCACTTACTTATAGAGAAAGCCTGTGAGTCCTGCTTTCCCCACTCATTTATAGAGAAAGCCTGTGAGTCCTGCTTCCCCCACTCACTTATAGAGAAAGCCTGTAAGTCCTGCTTCCTCCACCCACTTATTGAGAAAGCCCATGAGTTCTGCTTCCCCCACCCACTTATTGAGGAAGCCTGTGAGCCCTGCTTCCACCACTCACTTATTGAGGAAGCCTGTGAGTCCTGCTTCCCCCACTCACTTATTGAGAAACTCCGTGAGTTCTGCTTCCCCCACTTACTTATAGAGAAAGCCTGTGAGTCCTGCTTCCCCCACTCACTTATTGAGAAAGCCTGTGAGTCATGCTTCCCCCACTCACTTACAGAGAAAGCCTGTGAGTCCTGCTTCCCCCACTCACTTATAGAGAAAGCCCGTAAGTCCGGCTTTCCCCACTCACTCATAGAGAAAGCCTGTGAGTCCTGCTTCCTCCACCCACTTATTGAGAAAGCCCATGAGTCCTGCTTCCCCCACTCACTTATAGAGAAAGCCCATGAGTCCTGCTTCCCCCACCCGCTTATTCAGGAAGTCTGTGAGTCCTACTTCCCCACTCACTTATTGAGAAACTCCGTGAGTCCTGCTTCCCCCACTTACTTATAGAGAAAGCCTGTGAGTCCTGCTTCCCCCACTCACTTATTGAGAAAGCCTGTTAGTCCTGCTTCCCCCACTCACTTACAGAGAAAGCCTGTGAGTCCTGCTTCCCCCACTCACTTATAGAGAAAGCCTGTGAGTCCTGCTTCCCCCACTTACTTATACAGAAAGCCTGTGAGTCCTTCCCCCACCCACTTATAGAGAAAGCCTATGAGTCCTGCTTCCCCCACTCACTTATAGAGAAAGCCTGTGAGTCCTGCTTCCCCACCCACTCATAGAGAAAACCTGTGAGCCCTGCTCCCCCGCCCCTTTATGGAAACTTCTAGGGAGACAGGCTTCCACCACCCACTTAAAGAGAAAGCCTGTCATTTTGTGAAACATCGGTTATCAATTTTAGGATTAAATAAAGGAGTTTAATTGATTGATAGATTGATGGAGGTTATACAACTGGAATCCCTACCAAGTACTAAATTGGAATCCCATGTCCTTTTTGTGAATTGAGCACTAGTGTGTAACGTGGCATAGGGCAGTAGTCATGGGCAAGTTGCTGCTCTTTTATGCTCCGACATAATACATGAAAGATGGAGTTCTGTGGTTGGCACACCCTTGTAAACTACATGGTACCACTGGCTTGGGCTTGCCAGGACCAGTTGTTAATCATTTCAGTAAAGAAGACTACCAGATCTTTAAAAACAGTCTTTTACTTAACAGTAACTTTACAACCACTGTACACAGGAGATATCGGGAAGGCACATGTCTTATGGTACATTTCTTTATCAACATGAAACATCTCCATCAACAGTCACCCCACTCTTTCCATCTTAGTTGTTCCTGTCCTAATATGTGGGCGCTACCAACATGTTGTAACCATATTGGTATGTATTTACTGTTATTGTTGTATCCTGTGGTCGGGTTAACTAGTGGTAGAGCAAGTTTAGAAGAGGTGTTAGACAAGATAGGGTTAAATTAGTTAAGGGAAGAGTGACAGATGGCAGGGCGGATGGTTAGGAAAGGGAGCTTCAGAGGGAGTCAGCCAAGAAGTGGGCTCAATGTGAGAAGACGTGGTTTTGTTTTTAGGCCCAGTCAGGGAACCCCAAAGTAACCTCTGGAGGACCGGAGCCTATGGCTCACCCCAGCAGGCTTAGAGAGTCACCCACCTAGAGAGACATTGGGGCACAGATGTGGACGAAGGTGTGTAGTTTTAGGGTGAAGGAGGCACAGACCCCAGAGTATTGAGGACACACTCCAAGATAGCGGGGGACAGCACGAAGAGTTATACCCCACAGAGAGAGGAAGGAAGGCCATGTTGGTCATAAGGGTGTGAAGAGTATAAGTAAACCAAACTGGTTGGCTAGGTGTTGCATGTCTTACTACGTTGAGGACCAGCAGCAGCGGTTGATGGCCACTGGCCTGAAGCAGCAAATAAGCGGCATGCACCCCATCGGTAGTCAGTGCCGCACACAGAATCTTTTTGGCAAAGGAGAGTGGCACCCTCCTCCAGTGACACTATCATGGGATGCAAATAGGGTGTCATAGCAGCCAAAATACTTCTGGGGGCTCCCACAGTGGACACCTTTTTTTTCCTTTGAAAGCCAAACCGCTTGATAGGAGAATATAACTCTAACTAATAACTACTCAAAAGTAATAATAATAAAAATTGTTAGCCAACTACATAAAAAAGCCCTCACACAAATAAATCGATTGGAAAATAAAAGTTACAGGTGTTTCAATATGGAGATACAAACCACTAAGTGTTTTATTTTAACCAATTAAATAAAAAAAGATAATATATATATTAGACAGGATTGGTATCACAGTACTTTTTAATCCTACTATCTTGGAGATTCACGTTGTCGGGTAATATTTACTATACAATGAATGCTATGAAAGCAGAACCCAAAATTTTATGGTAGAACGAATGGTGTCCCTCAAAGCCAAAACTTCTGTTGCATAAGAAAAGCTCTCATAGGGCTCTGTTGATACAAAAATAAAAAAGGTATGGCTCTTGAAAGAAGGAGAGGAAAACATGAAAGAAGAATAAGAAAAATTGCCAAGTCATAAAGTCATTTAACAGTTTTTAGCAGAAAATATAAAAGATATATGGCTCTTGGGTAAAATTGCAGGATGATCCTAAAATGTCCTCTAACTTTTTCAGGTGAACTTAATGTGACCTTCTCCAAACTTTTGAATGAATATACATTTATGATAAAATATCTCTGTAGCGTGAACTTTTACGTTTTACATAAATTTCACCCGAAAGCCAAATATCCCGACCTTTTTGTGAGTAGTGTATATCAAATCTATATGTCCCGAAGCTCAGCATCTCCTTTATTATCATGCTCTGCCTTCTGTTAGAAGATTATATCCACTGTAAAATACATGTTTACCTTACAGAATACATTAGTTGGGATGTAAAATCTAACCTGAAAGAGAAATAATTCCTTTTCATTGTGGGGTTCATTGGTTGCTTGGTCCATGATGTGTCCTTTCTTACCTTTGCTTCTGCCTCAACATATCCCAAGATGGGTGGCACAAGATTGCTAACTTTTGTGAGATGATTATGGCATGTGTCTTGATGTCGCTACCCAGTTGTTATGATGTGACATGCAGCCTGTTGAGGGTTTTCTAGAAGGTATATGAATTATAGAATTTGTACAGCGAGAAATTGGAATCCTTAACCAAATGTAGAAATCAAGGCAAATTTTGACATATTGACATACTGCGTGCAAAAGGACACCCAGTGAGTGGCACAACACGAAGGGTAAAACCAGAGAATAGGTACAACTAAAGGCCCTGGCGATAGGGATAGGGAAGCAGGGTCACCTCCTAACACTCCCTTGAGTCTTGAGTCTGACCCCTGCATTCCCTAATGTCCCTAGACGGCTCCTTCCCCCATGCATCATCACATGCCTAAGCCCTCTCTGAACCTGAAGTCATCATGGCTAATGTATAGGCCAGCAAAACACTGGTCTTGTTACTGCAATAAGACAATACAAAGAAAGTAAGATAAATGGGTGGGGAAAGACACAAATGCAGGAAACTTCACAGATTCTCCAGAGACAGGCTCCTTCAAAGTGGTTAGTATAAAGGATCTATAACCGGCATGGAGTGAAGCCAGGAGTGGGTAAATATAGTGGAAGGGAGTGATGATGGTACAGTTGTGATTAAGGCTATGGGTAATCTAAGCGATAAGGGAAAGGGTCCTTAACCTCTTCATCATTAAAAGAAAAAAAATACACTTCAATATAGAATAACAGTCAAGTGGGCTCCAAAGAGGACCTCTAATCAATTAAGGTTTGTGACCTACTGATCCCAGATTCCCTAGAGGTAACCTGCTAATGCTACACAATTGTGATGCATATCTGTACATACTAGATGTTTGGTTGAGGTCTATTCATACTGACATCAATTTGTATAAATGGTAGACAATTAGATTTTCATTCCAATGTTTTCAGGTTTTCTTATTAACGGATGTGATGGAATTATCTTCTGTGCAATACTAAGCAAAGCCTGAAAACATGATCTGTTGATGGCTCTTGAGGACTGGAGTTGAGGAACACTTCTGTACAGTGAAGCTTCTCTTGTAGAAGATCCAAATACATTTTTTGGAGAACCTTTTTCTCAATCCACCTTAACACTGTATATTGGTATCTTCCTTGAGAGAACTTAATCTATTTAAAGGGAACCTGAGAGGTCCCCCATCCCCTCAAAACCAACAGCATTTGTCTATTCCTTTATAAATATCCTGCTGAACAACCCTTTATAATGTTTGATATATTATATTTTTTTTAAAAAAAAAGTATTTTACACAGCATTTTTAAGAGGGAGCACAGTTATAAGTAAGGAGCCTTCTTGTCCGTAGAAAAAAAACTGCAAATAGTTCAGAAGAATTAATCAAAATATTCCGTGTAAGACCACCTTTAAACAATTATATTTATCAAAAAAAACCTTTAGAAAACAAAAAAGGTTCATAAAAAGGGATTGGTGTCTTTTTTTTTTTTTTAAAAAAAATATTAATTTTTATTGAAGACATTTTTATAAAAATACATATAATACATGTTCAAGAAAATATTTATTTAGGACAGGATCCAAAAACCCACAGTAATGCAGCAACGGTAAAGCAGAAAATATAAATACTCAGTGTATTGACCAAAAAATGTAAACATCCATTGTTATATATAGCATAAAAAATAAATAATAAATAAAGTGCAAAGTGCTTTTCTTTATGTATGTAGCTATATATGAATGGTAATAAGGTATAAGGCCAAATAGCATATAAGAATAAAGTGCCTGTGAAGGGCAAAAAAAGTGTTGCTAGATTCAAATACCTTAATAATGGTCAGAAATATTCTGGGTACCGCTATGCCCCGACGCGCGTTTCAAGCGTTGTTTTCTTCAGGGGGTACCTGGTAAGTTTAGAGCCGAACACCGTATGAAAATAGGATCACACAGCTCTTGCCTGAGCGCACACAAAGCATTCAATAGATTCAGCTTTAGTTTGTTTCATTAGTTAGCAGAAAGCAAAAAGACAAGGACATTATGACAAAAAAAACAAGTCAAGCATGGAGGATTTCTAAGGTCAAAGAAGAAGAATAGAAGCATTCATTACCATGTATTAATTATCTTAACACTTGTTCCATAATCAGGATATAAGCAGACAACTTTAATTATCTCAGATTATTAAAATGAGCAGGTCAACCTGCCATAACCCAGAGGCCACACGGTTTCTGTATTCTATACAGAGGACACCCATGAATGTGCTTTGTTCTCGTCTCCCATTGTTATTGGATCTCAAAAAGGAACAATTTGTAATAAAAGATATAAAGAAAGTATTATACAGTGTTTTACATATAACGCTCAAGACAAATTAATTGATGTGATTTATGAAATTTTGTCTTTACTTTAGAAATAATAAAAATGTTGAGAAATTTGGTTGACTACTGGAAGACCTTCTGAACTATTTTATTTATCAAAAAAATACCTTTTAAAACCAAAAAAGGTTCATAAAAAGGGATTGGTGTCTTTTTTTAAAAAATATTAATTTTTATTGAAGAAATGTTTATAAAAATACATATAATACATGTTCAAGAAAATATAGATTTAGGACAGGATCCAAAAACCCACAGTAATGCAGCAACGGTAAAGCAGAAAATATAAATACTCAGTGTATTGACCAAAAAATGTATACATCCATTGATATATATATATAGCATAAAAAATAAATAATAAATAAAGTGCAAAGTGCTTTTCTTTATGTATGTAGCTATATATGAATGGTAATAAGGTATAGGCCAAATAGCATATAAGAATAAAGTGCCTGTGAAGTGCAAAAAAAGTGTTGCTAGATTCAAATACCTTAACAATGGTCAGAAATATTCTGGGTACCGCTATGCCCCGACGCGCGTTTCAAGCGTTGTTTTCTTCAGGGGGTGCGTTGATTTCACCCCCTGAAGAAAACAACGGTTGAAACGCGTGTCGGGGCATAGCGGTACCCAGAATATTCCTGACCATTGTTAAGGTATTTGAATCTAGCAACACTTTTTTTGCACTTCACAGGCACTTTATTCTTATATACTATTTGGCCTTATACCTTACTACCAGTCATATATAGCTACATACATAAAGAAAAGCACTTTGCACTTTATTATTTATTTTTTATGCTATATATATATATCAATGGATGTATACATTTTTTGGTCAATACACTGAGTATTTATATTTTCTGCTTTACCGTTGCTGCATTACTGTGGGTTTTTGGATCCTGTCCTAAAGCTATATTTTCTTGAACATGTATTATATGTATCTTTATAAACATTTCTTCAATAAAAAATTAATATTTTTTAAAAAAAGACACCAATCCCTTTTTATGAACCTTTTTTGGTTTTTAAAGGTATTTTTTTGATAAATAAAATAGTTCAGAAGGTCTTCCAGTAGTCAACCAAATTTCTCAACATTTTTATTATTTCTAAAGTAAAGACCAAATTTCATAAATCACATCAATTAATTTGTCTTGAGCGTTATATGTAAAACACTGTATAATACTTTTTTTTAATTCTTTTATTACAAATTGTTCCTTTTTGAGATCCAATAACAATGGGAGACGAGAACAAAGCACATTCATGGGTGTCCTCTGTATAGAATACAGAAACCGTATGGCCTCTGGGTTATGGCAGGTTGACCTGCTCATTTTAATAATCTGAGATAATTAAAGTTGTCTGCTTATATCCTGATTATGGAACAAGTGTTAAGATAATTAATACATGGTAATGAATGCTTCTATTCTTCTTCTTTGACCTTAGAAATCCTCCATGCTTGACTTGTTTTTTTTGTCATAATGTCCTTGTCTTTTTGCTTTCTGCTAACTAATGAAACAAACTAAAGCTGAATCTATTGAATGCTTTCTGTGCGCTCAGGCAAGAGCTGTGTGATCCTATTTTCATACGGTGTTCGGCTCTAAACTTACCAGGTACCATGACGTCTTCTGACACTGTTCACACTGCAGAGTCTGACACACCACCTGGTGCTCTTTGATTCGCTCAGTTAGAGCCGGGCGTTGATCGGTTGTGAGTGCACTGGTCGTTGATCTAGCAGGAGTTAATTCCTGCTGGCTTGTGAATTGCTGCTTGGGTCACGGGTTTCTGGTGGCCTAATACGGCCACCTCTCCCCTTAAGAAGATGGTGGTACCTGCTATTTCACACCGATAATAGCTAATACGATTCCGGTCATTGTACATGGTGATCCAGCCTCTAGTGAACTGCTGTATGCTACTCTGCTGTGTTGTGGAAATACTCTTGTCATTTATTATTTTCTCCCTTTTCTTTATTTACCTCCTGAGCACGCTTTGTCTATCCCTCTGTTAGTGATTGCTGTGAGTTTGAGTTTTTGTTTCTGTCTGTCTGTCTTTTGCATGAGATTTACCACTCCAGTTCCTGCCCTCATCTAGGTTGGGGGTGACAGGCTATTAGACCAGGGCTATTCAGTAGTTAGGGCTACGCTTGCGGTCCAGACCTCGCCACCATCAGGTGTACCTCTGGGATGAGGGACAGTTAGGGAAACCACTAGCCTGAGGGCCAGTTTAGGAGTCCCAATATCAATTCTACATCACTCATCATGACACCTGTCCACTGAACTGCACACTTTGTAGGAGTTTTTGAACAATCGGTGGAGGTCTCAAGAACTCCAACCCCACCGGCCTGGTGACATCAAACATAAAAAATATCTGAAAAAGTTCCAAATGTTTAGTTACTCTTTAACCGATTAAAGTAATACCTTACAAATACGCGTTATGTTGATTTTAACTTCCTCCTACAGTTCATCCTTTTCACGCTAAAAAGAATAAATCCATATGTTCCTCAGGATGTCTCTGTAATGCAAGGTGAAAGTTAAGCCACCACTTTCTACTAAACTCTGCTCTGCTAAATCTCTGATATTTACCCTACTGTTTGCTTTATAAGGGGTGGTCTGAAACTAACATTGATTCAATCCTAAATGTCTGTTTATTTATTGTAATAATCCAATCACTTTTCTAACACACTTTAATTAAAAAGTCTCCATTCCCTCTGTAATCTATATAACTGACTTTTTTTACCTACTTGTGCTTTGATGACATTTTATTTGAGAATCCCCAGAGCATGCTGGGACACTTAAACGAGACGTCATCTGGGGTGAGAGGCTGCAGTTGCTGCCGAAGCCTAATTCCCTTTTATGAAACAAAGTGCCATCATCAGTAACATTCATTTCAGGGGCCTTGGATAGTCCCTGCTTTGTCGAGCATGCTTCAGATCTTAATTCCAGCGTATGCTCGGTAGGAGCTCCCTTGTCACTTTACGATTTAACTTTTTAATGCACAGTGACAGTGCACTCCCTTGCCAGCTCTAATGAGTAGTGACAAGCCAGCAAGGGAGTGCGCTGTCACTGTGTGTTGAAGGGAATATCGCACAATGACAAAGGAGTTCATACTGAGCATACGTTATAATTGTAAGAGAATCACCCCTATGAATAGTAGAAAGCAATTCACCTTTAAGGGACAGTGCTCCCCTGTTTCCTGTGTACTATGGACCGGCTGGCTCAGCCAGCACCTTCCCTTCCTCTGAACTGTGAGTTTTGAACCAACCCTGCCCTGAAAAGTGCAGGAAGAAAAGAAAGAGCATTAGAAGAGCTTAAGATGGGAACAGGACAAGAGGAGCCAGTATGTGTGCAGAGAGAGAGACGCTGCCTGTGTGGAGTCTGAGAACCACGGTGTCGGAAGAGGTACGATGCTTACTGTGAGAGAGTTACCATGAGCCGGACCGTGAGAGTCCCTAGGTCTCTGTTGGGTGAGTACCAAACTGAGGAGAAGACATTCCCAAGGTTGGCAAATCGAAACCGAAGAGAAGACGTTCCCAAGGCTGGCGAATCCGAACTGAGGAGAAGACGTTGCCCGGATGAGTCCAGAGATTCCGGGTTTGTGTTAGAAGAAAAACTCCTCGACCATCGCTGCAGAATGACAACCAACGCATGATAAGTATAACAGGGACTAGCCCATCCCCTGAAAAGGACATCACTGATGATGCTTCGATTCAGGGTGGGGACAGAGGTAGCCTCTGCCCACTGAGGACATCCAGTTTGAGTATCAAAGCATGTATTGGAGGTTTGCCATCAAACAGAAAGGGGCTAAAAAGATTATAAAGCAGTTAGGGAATGGTATGGACTTTTTAATTAACATATAGCATAAAAGCTGTTTGATTATTACATTAAATAGATATTTAGGATTAAAATCAATCTTTGTTTCGCACCATCCCTTTAAGAATTTGCAAAATGTATTTTTTTCATGTTCAAGAGTAGTGTTGCTTTAAGAGTGCAAGCAACAAACAACCATTCTTTTAAATTATTTTTCAGTTATTTATTTTTTTATTTCATTTCTATTTTATGAGAAGTTCTCTAAGTTCTTTAGATGCCTGCGAGATTCCTGTTGTGCATAGAAAATGCCTCTCGCACAGATCACATATTTCTCTATGTTTAGGTCTGTGACTCATAGGCTTTTCATTTTACATTTGCTTATTATTACGTGAGAGACAATTCTGTGCATGCTGAGATTATAGTCCTTCACATTAGGGATCATGTTTACAATAGAAGAGCAGAAGGGACTCCTGAGAGAACACATCAGTAAGAATCCCGAGAACTGTAATCAGCAAATTGACGGAATCAGTGTTAGGATCTCGCCTATATCATAGCCGCTACTTACAGCCACCACTGAAGCCGCTTTACAAGATCTGAAGCTATCAAGTATTTAGAGAATATTCTGTGAATAATTCATAAATGCTTAACCCCTATAAATTGAAAGAGTTATTCCCGAGCCGCTTACTCCCACTTCGGGAAATGGATGGCGCCAGTGATGAGTCTACACCTAACTGCTGGGACAAGTATACAAATGGCAGATATCATGCACGTTTCATGTACATTAGAATATCGATCGTTCAAGAGAACCCAGCGGGTGAATGAATAATAGGCACAGAAAACATTAGTTGGCCAATGAATTACATTTCAGGATCAATGAGGGCTCCACCACTTAGACATTCACCAATACAAAAAAAGGACCTCCTACTGAGTGTCAAGACCATGGCTTAGAGGAGTTTGAATGCATTTCTATATAAACTTTTGTCACCCATGGTGTTAAATTACATCCTGCCATCTAGCAAATTGGTGTCACACTAGGTACCAGGAAGTGCTAAGCGAATGGTGAAAGGGAAGGGAAACCCTGTGAATAGTGAAAGGGAAGATGGAGACCCCTGACCAAACCTACTGCTGGTCCCTGGGATCCCCCATCACCTTAGATAGGTTCTGCACCTATGCACCGAGCCGGACACCTGACCCTAGGTATCCCTAGTGCTGGACCCTACATAGGAAACGGGTGGGATGAGCTATTCATCAACCTCAGTAAACACTATAGACGGCACAAGGAGGACACACAGGGGGGGAAATGTATGAACTAATTATCTACAGATGACACAGGTAGAAGTTCAACAAAGTATCAGCAATGATACCACAGAGGAGTACAAGCCACCTACTTGCAACCAAAGCTTGAATGAACTGAAAATATCACCAGCACCAGTCCAAGAGTGGAAGGGGTGTTTCAGCACCAAGAGAATACTGATGATTAAACCCCTCAGTGCAGTTTTGCAATTAAAATAAAATCCTTAATCCAAGGCTTGTGTGTCACAGAAAGTGCGCTTCCTGCATTGTAAAATGGGCTATTTTTTAGCCTCATAAAAATGGATCTCTGTAATCCAGAAATTTCAACACAATTGTGTAAGCTGGAAAAAAAATTCACACTTCGTACATGTAAAAGTCAAACACTAAATGCTTATACCTGAAAACAACTGTTTGTTAGAACCAGTTTCCACTCATTTTCCTCTATCCAGATGGGTGAGGATCACATGGACATTATTAAAGTTTTGTTTGCATTAAATATCTCAAAGCAAGTTCAATACAGTCCTAGGAGACCTCCCAGTGTTATACGTGTATTTTCCGGTGCAATTAGAGCAGAGGTCGGGAACCTTTTTGGCTGAGAGAGCCATGAACGCCATATATTTGAAAATGTAATTCTGTGAGAGCCATACTCACCATGGGGGAGTGGCGGTGGTGGATCGGCTCAGAGGGTCCCAGGAAGCAGGGTAGACGATGCTGCAGGCAGGGAGCAGGGAAGAGGGGGTGTTGCAGCTCAAGAGTGTCAGTGTGTGGAGGGTCGGTGATACTGCTGTGGGCTCGTGGGGTGTTGTGGCAGCGAGCCCACAGTAGCTGGTAGGCTACAGGCTGCTTTGAATCTCCCGCAGTTGACAACATCGACTTCAAGAAAATGGCTGTGGCGCGTGCGCAGATCGACGCGATGAAATTCAAGAAAAAAGCCGTGGAGTCCTATTTGCGCACGCGCCGCCTCCGCGGCCATTTTTATGAACTTGATCTCGTCAACTGCGGGAGAGTCAAAGCAGCCCGCAGTCCGCTGGCTACTGTGGGCTCGCCGCTGTGACACCCCTCAAGCCCACAGTATTGCCAACCCTGCGCTACCACTGCCCGGTAAGCAATATGCGGTTTGAAAGATGCACCCCCATTTTTTGGGGGGGAAAATGTGCGTCTTACAAACCGGAAAATACGGTATTTTTTTATTAAAGATTTGTCTGCGAGTCAGATGCAGCCATCAAAAGAGCCACATCAAGCCATAGGTTCCCGACCCTTGAATTGGAGGCTTTATAGTAATTTGATTCAAATCCAAAATGTGGGAAAAATTTGGCGAACCTCTAATTTCAAGTGATCCTCTCATCTCTAGTGGGCAACTATGTTCTAATTTGTATTGAGAATGATTCCTTCTCACTGACAATACTAAGGGAGGAGGAGATGTCGGGCAGTTATGGGCGGCTGAGACTGGCAGTAATAGCTGGACCATGACTGGCAATTAGAATGGTCTATAGTTGGTAATTATAGGGGAGCTGAGGCTAGCGATGGTTGGCAATTCGAGCCATATAGCCAGAAGATATAGATGGGACTGTGGCTGGTAAATTAAGAGGGGCAGTGGCTGACAATGGAAAAGGGCTTTGAATGGCAGTTATAAGGGTACCATGGTTGGCAATTTTTGAGGGCACTGTGGCTACCAAATATACTTCGATATCTACAATTGTCCTATAGAAGCATCACATCCTGGCCAAAATCCTTCTGCTCAGAACGTTTTGACCTCCAAGGATACTGTTTACTGAAGGTAACTAAATATCAGGACAAATGTAAGAAGACTCAACTGTATTGATTATTTGAAGACTCTGAGTAACAAATTTACCCAAAACTTTGTTGAACATTTCTGCTAAATATACTAAGAGTTTTTGCAATATCTCTTTTTGCAGTAAGTGAGGGACGTCTCCAGGTTTTTGTGGGCCCCGGGCAAAAGAGTCTCAGTGGGCCCAATCCAAATGTAGACACACCCATACACAGATACATACACATACAGGCATATGTACATATACATATTGAAAGACAAATTCACAAAAATACATCTAAATAGACAAATATATACAGAGTAATATACACTGACATACATAGCTATGCACATCATACATACAGACACAGGCATATTAGAGATATTTCTAATCTGAGGAAGCCGGCAGCAGCCTCACTCACCTCCCTACTCGTCGTCCATCCCGCTCCTCCCGGGCATTTGGCTGTGCCACACTTATTGGTGGCCATGACTAACAGACATGGTCGTGCACGGTGCACACTGACACTGCTGTATATACATTACAGGAGATGCTAGGGATATACAGCATTAGGGAGATATACAGCTCTAGAAGAGGACACTCAGCTCTGGAGGGGGTATACAGCACTGGGGTGGAGGGGACATACAGCTCTGGGGTGGTATACAGCACTGGGGTGGGGGGGACATACAGCTCTGGGGTGGTATACAGCACTGGGGTGGGGGGGACATATAGCTCTGGGGGGTATAAAGCATTGGGTTGGGAGGACATACAGCTGTGTGGGTATACAGCACTGGGGTCGTCAGGTGACAGACAGTTCTGGGGGTATACAGTACTGGGGTCAGGGAACAGATAATTCTTGGGGGGTATACAGCACTGGGGGTCGGGACAGACAGTTCTGAAGGGTATGCAGCACTGGGTCAGGGGACAGAGGTCTGGAGTGTATACAGCACTGGGGGTCAGGGGACAGACGGTTCTGGGAGGATATGCAGGACTGTGGTGGGGGGCAGACAGTTCTGGAAGGACATGCAGCACTATAGTGGGGGCAGACAGTTCTGGAGGGTATACAGCACTGGTGTCATGGGACAGAATTCTGTAGGGTATACAGCACTGGTGGTCAGGGGACAGACAGTTCTAGAGGGTATACAGCACTGGGGGTCAAAGGACAGACAGTTCTGGAAAGGTGTACAGCACTGGGGCAGGGGACAGAGTTCTGGGAGGGTATACAGCACTGGGGGTCAGAGGACAGACAGTTCTGGGAGGGTATACAGTATTGGGGTCAGGTGACACACAGGTCTTGGGTTAGGGGACAGACAGTTCTGGGGGAACATACATCTTGGCGGGATGTTAGTGCTGGGGCTCATCTCTTCATAGTAGATTCGTTTAATATTTCTTTATTATTTCAAAAGTTTTCATATAACAGAAGATAAGAAATGTATAAGGGTCTTTCATGTTACCCAATGTTACAGCATATGAAGATTATAAAATAACCTATGTCTTTATGTGACGCCCTGGGCAAGCCAGGGGTCACAGGTCACCACACCACCACACCCTACACCCCAGTTAGGAACAGCAAGGCTACCAAAAATCCTTGTTGCCTTCCTCCAGGGGCTGATGTTCACACCAGGGGGTGGGCCAGGCGGTTGGCTCCGCCCACCGAGGAGTACACAGCCCTGGAGGCGGGAGAACCAGGCAGTATAGCTCAGGCAGAGCTTGAGTGAGGTACAGAGAACAGTTAAGGAAGTGAAAGTAGAAGGAAGTAGTAGTGGAGCTAAAGAGGAAAGCTGAAGTAACAGAATAGGAGTAAAAGTGAGAGTAGTAAAGCCTGAAGTTGGTCCGGCTGTGTGCCCCGGACAGTGACAGCAAGGTCAGCAGACGGCGGTGATAGTCTGCAGGGGGACTGCTCGGAGGTTGCTGGAAGGACCGCGGACGGGTAGTGGCCCGGCGGTCTGGAGCAGTATACGAAGAACAGTCAGCACCAGGGCAGGGGCCTTTCGGATCCCGGCAAGGCTAGGAGTCGCCATAATTTGCCAAATCCGTCAGTGAAGGGGACGTCTGTCTCCCAACAACCAAGTCCCGATTGAAGGCAACAGTCCAACCGTTACAGAGAGACACCGCCACCGCCAGGGCACCAGTTTCTCAGGGCCAGCGCCTGCGGGCAAAGTAGGGCTCCTCCGGCCCATATCCAAGCCGGGGAGCGGGTTACCGGTGGGAACCCATCGCAACCATTATCAACATAGGTGCAGGACAGAGGGACCGTCACCGTCACCTACTGGGGAAAGAAAGTGCAGCCGTCCGTGGGAACCGTCTTTCCAGCCGTGTGTTTTACCGAGAACTGTGTCATCGTCTCAGGCTGAGTGAGTACCACAGTGCCGCAAGGCACAGCGCTGCCCCCGCGTCCCTGCGCCCACCAAGCCCTGCATCTCCCACCGCATCACTGGGCCCCGGGATCACCAACCCCTACCCACGGAGGGGCAACACAACAACTGGCTGCTCCATACCATCCCTCCCGGGATCCCCATACAGAACAGCGGTGGTGTCAACAAATCACCACAACCGTGGGTGGCGTCACGGACAATAAACCATCCCCACACCAAAAACACCCCTTTCACTCACGGGCGAGGAGCGCCGCTCGAGTCCCCGGGATCCGGCCCATCGCTCGAGCCACCGAGCAGCGGCAGGCCGCAGCAGCCGCGGCAGCCGGACCCGAGCAGCAGTGGGAGAGCGCGGCGTCCCCTCCTCCGCCCGCGACATTTAAGTCTCGTAAAACGTATGGTACTATGAAATGTATCGCAAATCATGTGGAAGGTAAAATCTGTATAACATCCTATAGAACATCTTAATTTTAACATGTAATAATCTTCTATCTTTATATTTATTCTGTGTAAAGTGTTAAAGGCAACTTCCTTCTGTATAGTCTGGTTCAATAGGTATGAAAACATGACCCTATGTATATCAATTAGGTGAGAAAGAGCTATAGAGAGAGAGAGAGAAAGATAGGTAGAGAAAAAGGGAAGGAGGGGAAGACATGAGGAAATGGGGGGAGGAGGTGAAGGTCTGTATTGTGATGCCGCGCCACTCCTGTGTCCGGGAGCCCATCCCGGCTTCTTGAATATTTATTGTGATAGAGCGCCTGTGAGTAACCAGATTTGGAATTGCTGTGTTTCTCTATACTGAAGCCACGGATACCAAACCGATAAACACAAAGAGTCTTTCCCTTCGTCAAACGCTCTCAACTCCTCCAGACGCCGCAGGCCATCCATAGCCTCTACCCAGTCTGCTCTCCTCAATGTTCAGGGGGATCTCCAATGCCTCGGTATGATTTGCCTCATTGAAATCATAAAGTACGAGAGCAAGCCTTTCTTCACCTTGGAGACTGCCCCTGTATACATTGATAAGAGGGCCACTTCCGGTGAGGGTGTCACTTCCGTGTGATGTAAATGGTTATAGAGAGCAAAGACATCTTTCCAAAGACCCTGTATCCCTGGGCAGGTCCACCAGATATGTAGCATTGTGCCCACTGATGTCTGGCACCTCCTACAGGCGTCCGATACCTCTGGGAACATTTTATGTAGTCTGGCGGGTGTCCTATACCACCGTGAGAGGATTTTATAATTGAGTTCCTGCATTCTACAAGAAATGGTGGATTTATGTGTTAGGTTAAATGACTTACACCATTGTGCCTTGGGAAAAGTCTGGCACAATTCTGTTTGCCAATGTCTAACGTAGTCAGGCAAGTCATCTCCTCCACCCCCCTCGGGCACTGCTATGTTGTAGATTATTGAGACTATGTGAGGGGGTGTTTCTCTAAGGAAGCATAGTTTTTCAAATGGAGTCAGATCCTTATGTATCTCAGATCCTGGAGCCAGAGAATCTATGAAACTACGTAGTTGTAGATATTGGAACCAGTAACCTGGTTCCCGTGGCCGGTCTTCAAGCAGGGATATGAGTGGTTTGCATCCCTGTTGGTTAATTACGTCTTTAACTCGTGGAATCCTTCCCATTGCCATTGAAATCAGTCTGGGATGAGGTTCGTGAAACCAGCATTGAAATGCGGGGTTGCCCACCAGAGGCGTCATAGGACCCGGTTCTCCTGTCAATCTATATCGTCTATTGGCTGTCCTCCACGCTGTAGCCAGGGACAAGAGGATCGGGGAAACTCCCAGGGTCCCAAGGTTAGTTCTAGATGACAACCAGAAGATTCCGTGTGCCATATTCGGGCATAGGTCACATTCAATCTCCACCCACAATGTTCTGTCTTTACTGTGCAGGAGATCCAATATGCAACCACCCAGCCCCGCCCCTCCGTCCCAGCGAGATTTAGTCAGCATTGAGTATTTCAGTCGGGGTTTGGTGCCACGCCATATAAAATTGCTGATCATCTTCTTTAACTTGAGGAAGACATTTTCTCCTAGGTTCAGTGGGATAGTTTGAAACAGGTATAGTATTTTAGGTAGGACATCCATTTTAATTGTATTGACCCTGCCGAACCAGGAAATGGGGAGGTTATGCCATGCTATGAGGTCTTTGTGGATATTTTTTAAAAGGTCTGGGAAATTGTAATTATATAGATCTTGGTGGTTGGGAGAAACCCTGATCCCCAGATATTTAATGTAATTGTTGGCCCACTTAAAGGGAAAGGCGGGTTTGAGAGTATTCTCTTCTATGGATGGTAGCGATACATTTAAGATCTCTGTTTTTTGTAGGTTTACTTTAAAATTGGAGAGTCTGCCAAAGATCTCAAACTCCTGCAGTATGTTGGGCAAACTAGTCTTCGGCTGTGTCACATATATCAAGAGATCATCCGCGAATAGTGCTAATTTATGAGATGTTTGTCCTATCTGTATCCCTTTTATCGAAGGGTTTTCCCTGAGTGCATTTGCTAGGGATTCCATTACCAGGATGTATAGGTATGGCGATAGGGGGCATCCCTGTCTGGTACCGTTTCTAATATTAAATGGAGCTGACAGGCGTCCGTTCACGCCCACTTGTGCCGTTGGTTTGTGATATAATGCTTTTATCCATTGTAGTAAGCGCGAACAAACGCCGATTGCCTGCATCGTGGCTTCTAAAAAAAAACAACGGACTATGTCAAATGCCTTTTCGGCATCTACTGTCAAGAGGCACATTGGGATTTGACGCTGACGTGCCTGGGCCACTAGGGACAGGGTTCTAATAGTGTTGTCCCGTGCTTCCCTTCATGGGACAAATCCCACCTGGTCTTTGAGGATTAGTTTGGGTATGAGGGGGCCTAGTCTCAGGGCTATCATTTTAGAGTACAATTTAATATCCACATTTATTAGTGAGATAGGTCTGTAATTAGAGCAGGTCAGTGGGTCCCTGCCAGGCTTGGGGATTACAGTTATTCGGGCTTGGAGTGTCTGTTTAGGGAACTGGCATGTGTTGGTTATGGAATTGAAGGCTTTCAGCATTATAGGGCTGCAGGCCTCTCCACATATTTTGTAAAACCGGGGGGTGAACCCATCAGGACCAGGGCTTTTACCCACTTTAAGGGTTTTAATGGCATCGCTTAGCTCTGTGTCTGAGAAGTCCTCGTCTATGTCTTCAGCTACCGCCTCTTCAAGGGGGTCTGGGGCATATTTGTTTAAGTATTCCAAAATGTCGCGATGTCTCGCATCAGGTGATGGGGTATGTGGGGATGGGATGTTATAAAGTTATGTATAGTAGTTTCTGAATTCTTCTAATATGTCAGGGGTGGAATGTATCTGGGTTCCTGTCTGTGAGTTTAACGCGAGTATTGGAGTTTGTGCCTGTCTGGTGTGAAGGGTCCTGGCCAACAGTCGTCCACTTTTATCTCCAAACTCAAAGATATTCCTACAAAATTTATCTCTGATACACCATGATTTTCGGTCAAGGATAGATAATATTTGGTGGCGGATAGTAGAAATTTCCGTTTTAATGGTGTCACTGGATTTGGTTTTGTTTATCGTTTCTTTATGGCCTAGTTGTGCTAACAGTTCTTTTACAGTCATATGAAAAAGTTTGGGCACCCCTATTAATGTTAACCTTTTTTCTTTATAACAATTTGGGTTTTTGCAACAGCTATTTCAGTTTCATATATCTAATAACTGATGGACTGAGTAATACTTCTGGATTGAAATGAGGTTTATTGTACTAACACAAACTGTGCAATCTGCATTTAAACAAAATTTGACAGGTGCAGAAGTATGGGCACCTCAACATAAAAGTGACATTAATAGTTTGTTCATCCTCCTTTTGCAAAAATCACAGCCTCTAGTCGCTTCCTGTAGCTTTTAATGAGTTCCTGGATCCTGGATGAAGGTATTTTTGACCATTCCTGTTTACAAAACAATTCCAGTTCAGTTAAGTTTGATGGTCGCCGAGCATGGACAGCACGCTTCAAATCATCCCACAGATGTTCAATGATATTCAGGTCTGGGGACTGGGATGGCCATTCCAGAACATTGTAATTGTTCCTCTGCATGAATGCCTGAGTAGATTTGGAGCGGTGTTTTGGATCATTGTCTTGCTGAAATATCCATCCCCTGACTAACTTCAACTTCACCACTGATTCTTGCACATTATTGTCAAGAATCTGCTGACACTGAGTTGAATCCATGCGACCCTCAACTTTAACAAGATTCCCAGGGCCGGCATTGGCCACACAGCCTCAAAGCATGATGGAAACTCCACCAAATTTTACTGTGGGCAGCAAGCGCTTTTCTTGGAATGCCGAGTTTTTTTGCCTCCATGCATAACGCCTTTTTGTATAACCAAACAACTCAATCTTTGTTTCATCAGTCCACAGGACCTTCTTCCAAATTGTAACTGGCTTGTCCAAATGTGCTTTTGCATACCTCAGGCGACTGTTTGTGGCGTGCTTGCAGAAACGGCTTCTTTCACATCACTCTCCCATACAGCTTCTCCTTGTGCAAAGTGCGCTGTATTGCTGACCGATGCACATTGACACCATCTGCACCAAGATGATGCTGCAGGTCTTTGGAGGTGGTCTGTGGATTGTCCTTGACTGTTCTCACAATTCTTCTTCTCTGCCTTTCTGATATTTTTCTTGGCCTGCCACTTCTGGGCTTAACAAGAACTGTACCTGTGTTCTTCCATTTCCTTACTATGTTCCTCACAGTGGAAACTGACAGTTTAAATCTGAGACAACTTTTTGTATCTTCCCCTGAACAACTATGTTGAATAATCTTTGTTTTCAGATCATTTGAGAGTTGTTTTGAGGAGCCCATGATGCCACTCTTCATAGGAGATTCAAATAGGAGAACAACTTGCAAATGGCCACCTTAAATACCTTTTCTCATGATTGAATACACCTGCCTATGAAGTTCAAAGCTCAATGAGGTTACAAAACCAATTTAGTGCTTCAGTAAGTCAGTAAAAAGTAGTTAGGAGTGTTCAAATCAAGAAATTGATAAGGGTGCCCATACTTTTGCACCGGTCAAATTTTGTTTAAATGCAGATTGCACATTTTCTGTTAGTACAATAAACCTCATTTCAATCCAGAAATATTACTCAGTCCATCAGTTATTAGATATATGAAACTGAAATAGCTGTTGCAAAAACCCAAATTGTTATAAAGAAAAAAGGTTAACATTAATAGGGGTGCCCAAACTTTTTCATATGACTGTAGTTCCCTTGCACTTTCTTTTTTAATTCTGGATCCATAGGATATGCAGACCCCCCCTGATCATACATTTCAACGCTTCCCATTTGACCAGGGCAGGTGTGGGATCTGCCATATGATCTATTTTGAAGTTTGCAATGGTTTTATGAATATCCTCCAGGCATTGCTCATTCTTGAGCAGGTTGTCGTTCAGTCTCCATGTGTGTCCGACCCCCCCCATATCTCTCACCCAAATTTCCCCATATACTGGTGGGTGGTCCGACCAGAGAAAAACATCCATTGAACAACCCAAATGATTTGTCTAGCAGGTCGTGGGATATGAAAATATGGTCTAGTCTGGTGTAGCTATTATGAACGGTGGAATGAAAACTGTAGTCTCTGACTCCGGGATGTAAGACCCTCCAAAGATCGACTAGTTTAAGGGATGTTAGTTCTCGTTTTAATCTGCGTAGTGCCGAGGAGGGGATTGCAGACCTACCAGAGGACGAATCCATGGCTGGATCCAGCACAAGGTTGAAGTCTCCTCCCAAGATGATACAGGTGCCACCTGCAAACTCTGCCAGCTTCTCCAGAGTCTCCACTCCAAAGGATACCTCGTCCTGATTTGGGAAATAGATGTTAGCGATTGTATAAATATTATTCAGGAAAGATATTTTAAGAAATAGCCAGCGTCCCTCCGGGCTAGTGAGCGTGTCGAGAACTGTTGACTGGAATGTCTTGTGAAAAGCAATGGAAACCCCACATGCCTTCTTGTTGGGGTGTGGGCCATGGAACCATTCTTGGTTGGTAATTCTTGGTTTTACAGTTGGGAGTTTTGGAGGCTATGAAGTGTCTCTCTTGAAATAGGGCTATTTTAACTCCCTTCCTGTGCAGGCGATATAGGATCTGACTTCTCTTTTCGGGTTTATTTAAGCCTTTAGTATTGTAAGTGCAAAAGGTGAGGTGCAACATCACAGAAAAGGGTAGGCAGGGTATAGGGAAAACCAAGGAGAGAAGAGAGAGAGCAGAGATAAGATAGTGGTGAAAGGTAAAATTAGATAAGCTAAGTAGGGCTAGGGTGCCTACTGATCTTGGGTATTTACTGGTAGACTATTGTCTAATGTGGCACTCTGCCACGTCCCTAATAGAGGTGCGGGAAAGCCTACAGTCTTTCAGGAACTCCCCTCCACGGCGAACGCCCACAAGTAATATGAATAACAATCAACGTATACAGTCTAGTAGTGATTAATCACTTTTCCATTCCCCTCCCCCACACCCCCAATTACTTGGTGTGTTTTGGGTATGGATCGCACATCGGGAGGAGAACACGAGGCTATCAACTCAATATAAAATGCCATTAAACCAGAGCTCAGTATCAGATCCAGATGTAAAGAATGAAAGGGTGAGGAATGAGGAAAGGAGAGGGGGGGGGGGGCAACAGATTGAGTGAGACAATAAAAAGAAAAAAAATAAATAAATAAAATATGAAGTGGTGTGGGGCAAAGGACCAGGGGGGAGGACGTGGGGGGAAGTGGGAGGACGGAGTGTAGGATGCAAATGGAGGGGTGTATGTAGAGAGCATGTCTAAGAGGGGGGGAGAGGAAGGGGGTAGAAATTAGTGTAGGGCATGTGGATGTGAAGCCCCGCCGGTGCTGTATCGGTGTCGGTGCGTTACCTTCAGGGACTCCACGTTGCTGGATCTCCGTCACTGGTAGGAAATCTTCTGTTTTGATCGTGACGCCACTCTCAGTATTGCGGTCAGTGGGGACCGCCACTGCAGGTTAGGGGACGCCTGGGGCTGATGGTGTGTGCAGTTAGTTGGAATAGCCTCCTGAGAGTGAGGCAAGCCCCAGGGCCCAGTGTAGGTTTGTAGTACCACAAGGCGCAGAATGACCACACAGGCAGGAATGTCTTTCAAGGGCTTTACTCACATTTGGTGGCAGGGTGAGTAGCCCGGGCGTAGCTGAGATGAACCAGGTGGGAACCAGGTATCCTTCAGGCTGACTTTATGAGGGTGACTACTGACTCGCCTTCCTTAGCCCTTGGTGGTTTGGGGTGACCCCGACTTTGAGTCCCTATGGGGGTCACCCAGGGAAGATGCTGCAGCCTCTCTCCCCTTCGTTCGCCGTATGCTTGTTCCCCGGACCAGGCCACTCCAGCTTCTTGCCTCCTATGACCTATGGGCCCTCACTGCGGTTACGTGGCTGCGGCTTTTGTGGTGATGTGGTGTGGGCTTTGAGAGCCCCACACCGGCAGGTTTAGCAGAAGAAAGCTGGATCTATCTTCGCTTCGGGATCTGCCGCCCGGTTGGGCCTGGTGCTCTCTAGCAGTCTCCTTACTTCCCACTCCGTTGCACTCCCTAGCTGAAGCTGGCTTTCAGGCAGCACTCCTAGTTGACCGTTCTCCCCCGTCAGTAGCCACTGCGCGGGCGCTGTTAGACAGCAACAGCCCCACAGGTCTGCTCCTCACTGAGCCCTATGGAGTTCTGCTCTAACTGACTCACTGCTCCTCCTCCCCTGTTCTTGCCTACGCCACCTAGCAACCAGACTCTCCACCACACCCCTTGAGAGGAGATGGAGGCTCTACCCCCTCCACTATTCCAGTGAAGGTGAAGGCTTGCCCCCTCCTGGGATCCCCAGGGGTCCTCTCATGGGTACATGTGTGAGACCTGATCACTATGCGCCTGTGTTCCACACCCCTGTCAGCCTTCTGGATTACCTGTATTGTACTGTCCCCAGCATGGGTGCAGTACTCAGTGGTGCCTGACCAGGTCAGGGGCGCCACATTCCCCCTTAGTTATCACCAGCACGTCCTCGGGCTGCAAGACAACATTTTAAAATGCATAAAACATTAAAACATGTAAAACATTTTTAAAACCACCAGGTATCAGACATCACCACCCTCCACCCACAAGTCCGTTAACCCACCCAAAACCCTCTCAGGAGGCAGGTCACCGGTCCTGTTGGTAACCAGGTCTGGGCCATCTACTTCCCCAGACCTTTCCTCCAATCTTCCTCTCCCGTTGGCCGCGGCTTCAGCCACTTCTGGCAGGATGTAGAGGCGGCTTTCATGGGCTGGTGGTTTCAGGGTATACCTGGCCTGGTGGATCCGCGCCGTCAGCCTCTTCTGGCAGGATGCAGAGGCGGCCTCCACAGTTGGTGCTGACCAGGTACCCTCTTTGTGGTGGTGAGCCAAGGCCCCATAAACAGGCGTGCTCTCTGGTCGCAGGTGAGCCAAGGCCCTTTTCTACGGACGGGCCCCCCTGGTTGCAGACGAGCCAAGCCCCTAAACAGGCTGGCCCTGGTAGTGGTGCCACTGGTGTAACTATTTACACTGCGAGAGTTTGTGGCTATAGCAAGTTCATAGCCTTAAAGTTTATTTCTCACAATAGTTTTTGTGGGCGCATTTCTTAAACGTTGCAAACAAAACTTGTCAAAACTTCAACTGGTAACTTGCTGTATTTCTTTACTTCTCTCTACTCTACTCCTCCGTTTCACCAGGGCGTGGGCATGTAGGGCACCGGCACCTGTGACTTTCTTGCTCTCCGTCGTCGTCCGTGGTTGTTTCATCTGTAGGATCTTTGTCTGTGGTTGTTTCATCTGTAGGTTCTTTATCTTTCCTTTCTTGGTCTTCGTCTGTTTCTACATCTGGTTCTTTATCTCTGTCTTTTCTTTCTTGTCTTTCTTGTCTTTCTTGTCTTTCTTGTCTTTCTTGTAGCATGGGATGGCTGTAAGGTTTGCTGGGACATAACGCTACGTCCAGGGCATACAATCCCCTTTCGCCCTGATGCATGGTGAACTGAACTGAGTCTCCCATCTTTAGATTTCTGCCAGGGTGTCCTCTAGGCAGATGAGCGCTTACATCTCTCCTGTTAACAAATATCCCCTCCTTGATGCCAGGGGCTACAATGAATCCATAACCACTTTTCAAGTTGAAATCTTCCACTACGCCATGACACAGGGGTCCTCTGGCCTGGGCTTTGGACCTTCTTAGGCACCTTTTCTCCTCCAGGTCTCTGACCGTGACTTCTCTCTGCTCTGGGGATTGTGGTGCTGGAGCAACCTGTGTTCTGCTGCGCCGTGTCTTGCGGGCTGGATTCATGCCTGTGGGCTTCCAGGTGAGGTCTTTGGGTTGATCTTCATCTGCTGACGGTGTCAAGTCTTCCTCCTCCCAGCGGGAATAGGGCAGCATCTCCGGCTCTGGGTAGGGGTCTGCTGCGGTTGGCGTCGGAGTCAGCCCTTCTGCTTCCTGGCCTCCTCTCCCCCTTAGTTCTTCGCTGCACTCTGGTTGTGGCAGTGCTGGGGATGGGCTTTCTTCAGCCGGTCTGGGCGGTGGACTCTCTGGCGCGGCTGCAGGGGTTACCTGAATCTCCTTGGGGGTATGCGGTGGGAGCAGATACCGATCCACCATCTCCTGTGGGAACTGGGCCTCTAGGTCAGCCTTCAGCTTCCAGTATTCAGGGTCCTCTCCTATCAGGGTCTTCCTAGCAGGGACCTCTCTGGACTGGGGAGCGGTGTCTGCTCTGGCCTTGCAGGCCGGGGAAAATAGTGATGCAATCTCTTGGCGGGCCGCGCCCTGTATGGCGGCGGCCTGGTCTTGGCGGGCCGCGCCTGGCATGGCGGCGGCCTGGTCTTGGCGGGCCGCGCCTGGCATGGCGGCGGCCTGGTCTTGGCGGGCCGCGCCCGGCATGGCGGCGGCCTGGATCAGTGTCGCTGTTGCAGGGGGCTCTGTGCAGGCTGGGCTGGACGTCGCTGCAGCGATCGGAGCTTGGCGGGCCGCACCCGGCGGGGCTGCGGCCTGGTTCAGCATATCACTTGCGGCGCGGACGAGCGTCACTGCTGCGTTGGGGTCTTGGCGGACCGGGTTCAGCAGGGTGGCAGCCTGGGTCAGCGTCACACCTGCAGCACGGATGAGCACTGCCGTGGTGGTCGGAGCCCTGCAGGACAGGCGGGGCATCGCTGCAGCGGCCTGGGCTTGGCGGGCCGCACCTAGCGTGGCTGCGGCCTCACTCAGCGTCGCCGCACCGGGCGCCTCCTCTGGGACCGCGGTCGCAGCAGCCAGGGTCGGGGCTCTTGTTCTAGCCGGGGCAACACCGGACTCACCCATCGGGGTCTGAATCGTCGTCGCCGCTCGATCCGGCAGGCTCCGCGCGGCTCTCTCCTCATAGGTCCGGACCGCTGCAGCCTTCTCTAGAAGCTCCTTGCGTTCCTCATAGAGCCGTCGCATAATCCTGGCCTCCAGCTGATCACAGAAGAGGGCAAGCTCCCGGCACCACCAGGCAGCAGAGCCTGGTTCGGGGTATCCGTGTCTGGATTCCATTTCTGCTCTCCGCAGCAGCAGGTTTGTGGCTTCCCTTCTCTCTCGCCGTTTCTGGACGCTTCCCCTTTCTTCATCAGCAAGGTCAGAACTCTGCAGGGGATCTCTGGGTAGCCACACCTCTTCGTGGGCGGTAACTTCTTCCAGCGCGGGCTGCTGTTGTTTTTCAGCGCGCTTTTCATGGTGGCAATATGGCGGCGCTTCCAATTTTTCAAGCGGACCGCCCAGGCACATGGTCACCTGTCTGAACAGGTCTAGTCCTTATCCTGTTCGTGACGCCAGATGTGAAGCCCCGCCGGTGCTGTATCGGTGTCGGTGCGTTACCTTCAGGGACTCCACGTTGCTGGATCTCCGTCACTGGTAGGAAATCTTCTGTTTTGATCGTGACGCCACTCTCAGTATTGCGGTCAGTGGGGACCGCCACTGCAGGTTAGGGGACGCCTGGGGCTGATGGTGTGTGCAGTTAGTTGGAATAGCCTCCTGAGAGTGAGGCAAGCCCCAGGGCCCAGTGTAGGTTTGTAGTACCACAAGGCGCAGAATGACCACACAGGCAGGAATGTCTTTCAAGGGCTTTACTCACATTTGGTGGCAGGGTGAGTAGCCCGGGCGTAGCTGAGATGAACCAGGTGGGAACCAGGTATCCTTCAGGCTGACTTTATGAGGGTGACTACTGACTCGCCTTCCTTAGCCCTTGGTGGTTTGGGGTGACCCCGACTTTGAGTCCCTATGGGGGTCACCCAGGGAAGATGCTGCAGCCTCTCTCCCCTTCGTTCGCCGTATGCTTGTTCCCCGGACCAGGCCACTCCAGCTTCTTGCCTCCTATGACCTATGGGCCCTCACTGCGGTTACGTGGCTGCGGCTTTTGTGGTGATGTGGTGTGGGCTTTGAGAGCCCCACACCGGCAGGTTTAGCAGAAGAAAGCTGGATCTATCTTCGCTTCGGGATCTGCCGCCCGGTTGGGCCTGGTGCTCTCTAGCAGTCTCCTTACTTCCCACTCCGTTGCACTCCCTAGCTGAAGCTGGCTTTCAGGCAGCACTCCTAGTTGACCGTTCTCCCCCGTCAGTAGCCACTGCGCGGGCGCTGTTAGACAGCAACAGCCCCACAGGTCTGCTCCTCACTGAGCCCTATGGAGTTCTGCTCTAACTGACTCACTGCTCCTCCTCCCCTGTTCTTGCCTACGCCACCTAGCAACCAGACTCTCCACCACACCCCTTGAGAGGAGATGGAGGCTCTACCCCCTCCACTATTCCAGTGAAGGTGAAGGCTTGCCCCCTCCTGGGATCCCCAGGGGTCCTCTCATGGGTACATGTGTGAGACCTGATCACTATGCGCCTGTGTTCCACACCCCTGTCAGCCTTCTGGATTACCTGTATTGTACTGTCCCCAGCATGGGTGCAGTACTCAGTGGTGCCTGACCAGGTCAGGGGCGCCACATGTCCTTCATAAGTACTGTATGTGTGCAGGGGAGGGGAAGATGGGTTGAGTAGAGTTAGTTTGTAGGAAGTAGTGCGCTCATGGAAGGTGTGTGAAGAGGAAGACGCAAGGTGGGAATGATACGAAGGAAGAGGGATAAGGGGAGGGGAGAGGGGGGCGAGTGGAGGGGAGTAGGGAGAGAGAGAAGGAAAGAAAAAAAAAAAAAAAGGGGGGGGGGAGTGGGAAAGTAAGCGTGAGGAGAGAGGATACTGAAACATGACGCTCTATGAACAGGTAAGCAGTCCAATACAATCAATTTATATCTCGCCTCCTGATTTTCCAAGAAGTTTTCTCCTTTTCTTTGGATGGTTAGCGATGTTCAGCGGTGTATATCCCGGGGGGATCCTCCACCCCTTCTGTTCTGGACTTGTCGCCAGTGCTCTCTTGGTGGTAAGGGTGCAGGGCCTCCCGGGGTTGGCCAATCTTTCAGGCTGATCATAGGCAGTTCAAAAGTCCCTAAGAAGCTGGGGAGGTCTCCCAAGGACCGGAAGACCGCCGACTTCCCATTTTTCTTTGCTGTGAGTTGGAACGGATATCCCCAGCGATATGGAACATCCTTATCTTTGAGGGATTGGAGTAGTGGTCTTAAGGCCTTGCATAGTTGCAGTGTCCTCCGTGCTAGGTCTGGACAATCAGAGGTGTCCCTTTATATGTACCCGCTCCTTTCTCTCTGCATCTTTGTGGTATGGCCTCCTTTTCTTTATAGAAGTGGACCCGACATATCACATCTCTTGGTCTGGCCGGATCAGGAGATTTGGGGCCTAGGGATCTGTGGATGCGGTCAAGTTCTGTGCGTTGTTCTGGGTCGCGTTGGAGGAGACGGGTAAAGAATTTTTGTGCCCATTCATCCAGCTGTGGTGGTGCCACTGCTTCTGTGAGGCCTCTGATCCTTAAGTTATTACGGCGATGCCGGTTTTCAATATCGTCTAAGTGGGTCAGAATGTCCTATATCTGGGCCGTGTGCTCTGATAGGACTTGTTGATGTGATTCTATATGGGAAAATATCTGTTCCTGCACCTCTTCTGTAGCTGCTACACGCTGGCCAATTTGTTTGATCTCTGATTGTATAGAGGCCATGTCTTGCTTATGGGATTCTGTTACGAGGGGGACCCGGGGAAGCGTGCCAAGATGGGGAATGGACAGCTTCCGCCGGTCAAGGTCCACTGTGCGGTGTAAGGGACCGCTGCTATGGTGGGTGAAGAGTGAGCGGGTTGCTGCTAGCGATCGTCTGGAATGTCACAGACGATCTATGTACACTGGTCTGCCCTAACCCGTGAGGGTTGTATGGCAGGGATCACATGGCTCGGTGTACCTGTTGCACGGGGAAGCACAGAGGTGCCCACGCACGTGTGCCAGTGGAAGTCACGAGAATATGGCACGAGGGTAGCACAGAGGTGCCCACGCACGTGTGCTTTCAATAAACAGGTGAGTCCGGTGGAGACTCGAGGAGCTCACCTGGAACAGGAACACGGCCTGTCGAAGGAGCTACTGCCGGAGCAGCAAGGCAGGGACACGGCCTGCAAACCAGGTGCTGCCTAAGCAGCAAGGGCCAAGCCCACGGAAGACGATAATGCCTGAGCAGTGGCGTGGCAGCACGCTGCCAGACATCCAAACATAGAAGGACGGTCGCGCGCCGCCATGATGGCAGGAGGAGCTTTTAAGGAGGTGTCGCTCCAGCCAAGGGCGGGCGCGAGGCGGAGATAACGGACTTGACCCAATCAGGATCCACGACGTCCCAGCCTGGCCAGTCAGGATTCACCACGTCACCAGCCTCGTCATCAAGCCGTGTGACGTGGGTGGGCGAATCAGGACCCACCAAGCATTGCACATGCTCACCCTCCTGCCTCTGGGAAATAAAGGCGGGATCCTCGGTCTCACAATGTGTAGAGATAACGGGAGTCTCACTGCTTCCCTGAGCAGCAAACCTCTGCACATTGCGCAACCTCACAGACCTTTGGGGCTGCTGAGCAGGAGGAGCCGTGGCAGGCAAGGAATGGGAGACTGCCTCATTTCTTGCAACAGGAGTACCACTAGGTGTCACCCTTGTGCTGCCTCTCTGAGGAGGTTTCTCCTGCAGTCTGGCAGACCTTTGGCGCTGCTGAGCAGGAGCGCTCCTGGCAGGCAAGGAGACTGCCTCATTCCTTGTCACAGGAGAGCCACGAGGTGTAACATTACCCCCCCCCCTGCCCATGCTCGAAGGCCGCTATCAAACCCAGGGCGTGGATATGATCCTCCAATTCCCAGGATCTATGCTCCGGACCACGGCCGACCGACTCCACGAGGTAGTACCTCCTGCCCCGTATGACTTTTGTCTCCACAAGCTTCGCCACTTCAGGGTCGTCGGACGGAGAGTCGGTTTGAGGCGTCAGGGACCCCGAGAACTTATTAAGTCGTACGGGTTTCAGGAGGGACACGTGAAAGGTGTTGGCTATAGCCCAGCGTGGAGGCAGCTGGAGTCGGTATGCCACCGGGTTTACCTGCTCTAGTACTTTAAACGGACCCAGGTACCTAGGGGCGAACTTGGCTGCCTGTACCCGTAGGTTAACATTCTTAGAGGACAGCCACACTAGGTCACCAGGGGCGAAGGATGGTGCCGGGCGGCGGCGCACATCAGCTGTTGTCACCATCCGGTCTTTAGCCCTCTTAAGGGCCTCTTGGGTGTTATCCCAGATCTCCCGGGCCTCGGTCGCCCAATCCTCCACTCTAGGATCGGGTGACGTAATGGGCATCGGAACCGGGATTCTGGGATGTTGTCCGTTATTGAGCAGGAACGGAGTCTGGCCAGAGGATTCATGGACTGAATTATTAATGGCAAATTCGGCCCAAGGAAGGAGGTTAGCCCAGTTGTCGTGGTGCGTGGAGATAAAATGGCAGAGGTAAGTTACCAAGGTCTGATTGGTCCTCTCCACCAGTCCATTGGTTTCGGGATGGTATGCGGAGGAGATGTATAGCTCAATCTGCAGGAGCTTACAGAGCTCTCTCCAGAAGCGAGACGCGAACTGGGGACCCCGGTCGCTCACCACCTTTGTCAGTCATGCCATGCAGCCTAAATACATGCCTAATGAATAAGGTGGCGAGAGCACGTGACGTCGGGAGTCGTGGGAGAGGCACCAAGTGGACCATTTTAGAGAAGTGATCCGTGATGACCCATACGACCTTGTGGCCTGCTGACTTGGGCAGATCTCCCAGGAAGTCCATTCCCACCACTTCCCAGGGATGATCCGGCACTGGCAGTGGGTGAAGAAGACCTGCCGGTCTCTGCCGGGACGGCTTATTCCGTGCACACGACATACAGGCTCCCACATACTCCTGTATGTCCTGGGGTAGTCTCGGCCACCAATAGTGCCTGGTCACAAGGTCTCTGGTCCTTTTGACCCCAAAGTGACCCCCGACCTTGGAGGCATGGGCCCACGATAGCACCTCATTCCGTAATTCAGGGGGAACGAGGGTCTTGCCAGGTGGCACCTGGTCCAAGGAAGTGGGAGTGACCATCCTCAAGCTGTCCGGGGGTAGTATAAGACGAGGCTCCTCCTCGTCCTCCTCCAACACAACCATACAACGTGACAAGGCATTGGCCCGTACGTTTTTCTCACCGGCCAGGTGGCGGAAAATAAAGCGGAACCGGGAGAAGAACAAGGACCAACGGGCCTGCCTTGGGTTCAGGCGTTGTACTGTCTGGAGGTATGTGAGATTTTTATGGTCGGAAAATACTTCAAATGGATGCTTCGCACCCTCCAGGAGATGCCGCCATTCCTGGAATGCTAGTTTCATCGCCAGTAACTCCCTATCCCCTATGGAGTAATTCCTCTCGGCCGGAGAAAAGGTTTTGGAGAAAAAGAAACATGGATGCTTCCTTCCTCGTTCGTCTTTCTGGTACAGGACTGCACCAGCACCGACCGAAGAGGCATCTACCTCTAGTAGGAAGGGTTTGGAGATGTCTGGACGATGAAGGATGGGAGCTCTGGAGAAGTAAGTTTTGAGAGTGTGAAATGCCTCTACCGTTTCCCGTGTCCATGCTTTGGGATTAGCGCCCTTGCGGGTAAGGGCAATGATGGGTGCTGCCACCGTCGAGAAGTTGGGAATGAACTGGCGATAATAATTGATAAACCCCAAGAATCGCTGGATCGCTTTCAGCGAGCGGGGCTCAGGCCATTTCATCACTGTCTCCAACTTCCCCGGATCCATTGCTAACCCCTGACTAGACACGATATACCCCAGGAACGGCAAGGATTCACGTTCAAAAACGCACTTTTCTAGCTTAGCATATAACGAATGGGTGCGGAGCCTCTTAAGTACTCGGATGACATCCCTCCGATGGGTGGCAAGATCGGGGGAGAAGATAAGGATATCATCCAGGTATGCAACCACGGAAAGATACAAATCCCGGAAAACATCATTCACAAAGTCTTGAAATACGGCGGGGGCATTGCAGAGTCCGAAGGGCATTACAAGATACTCGTAGTGACCGTCCCTGGTGTTGAAGGCAGTCTTCCACTCATCGCCCTCTCGGACTCGCACTAGATTATACGCCCCGCGTAGATCCAGCTTCGTGAAGATCTTTGCCCCGCGGAATCGATCAAATAACTCCGTAATGAGGGGCAAAGGGTATTTGTTTTTGATCGTGATTGCATTTAATCCCCTGTAATCGATACAGGGGCGTAGATCCCCTTCCTTCTTTTGCACGAAGAAGAACCCCGCACCGGCCGGTGAAATAGACTTGCGAATGAACCCTTTTGCCAGGCTGTCCTGAATATATTTGGACATAGCCTCCGTCTCTGGAGCAGAGAGGGGATACACTCTGCCCCTAGGGGGCTCGGAGCCTGGCTTCAGGTCTATTCGGCAATCGTATGGCCGGTGGGGAGGAAGGGTATCTGCGGCCCTCTTGGAGAAGACGTCCCTGTAGGCCTCATAAGGTGTCGGTAAACCTGGCTCCCCTGTATTCCCTGAGGACCCAACCGACCTAATGGTAGCGGGTGGTTCGGTAGTCACGAGGTGCTCCCTACAGGATCCTGCCCATGATGAGATCTCCCCTGTTGCCCAGTTGAGTATAGGAGCATGCTGTCTCAACCAGGGGAGGCCCAGTAGGATCTCATCCGTCCCCCCTGGAAGCACCAGGAAGAACACCTGCTCATGGTGTCCTGGTGGTACTTCCATCCTGAGAGGGATGGTGATCTGGGTGATGGAATCGACTAGTAGGGACCTGTTGACTACCCGAACCCTGAGTGGCTTGGGCAAGAGAACCAGGGGAACTGAGTATCGGGTTGCCAGGGAGGTCGAAATGAAATTGCCATCAGCGCCTGAGTCCAGGCAGGCCAGAGAAGAGAGTAGTGCCAAACTGCAACTGGGCGCTGATAGTCAACCTAGAGGGAGAGGCAGCGTCTAGGAACCCCCCTCTGATGGAAACTAGGCGCTGTCTTTTCCCGACGGTTTGGGACATCGGGTAGCTATGTGTCCCCTCTGCCCACAGGAAAAGCAGATGACACCAGACCGAGAACCTGGGGTAGAGGAGACCGCTTTGGACACCTCCATTGACTCCACGGAGTCGCCTACAGAGCTGGCTGGGAGACCTGTCTGGTGGAAGACGGGAGCCAGACGCTTTTTAGGCCGTGAGGACGTGGGTGCTGAAGAGACCTCGAGCCTCCGCTCCGCCTGGCGGATGTCTACGCGAGAGGCAATCACAATCAAGGACTCTAAAGTAGCAGGCACCTCACGCGTGGCCAGTGCGTCTTTGACGAACCCTGCCAGGCCCTCCCAGAACACAGGGACAAGGACCTTATCCGGCCAGTCCAGCTCTGCGGCAAGTGTCCTAAAGTGTACGGCAAAGTCCCCGACTGAAGCGGACCCTTGCCGAAGTCGTAGGAGGCGCAGCGCGGAGTCGTGGGTGACTTGAGGCCCGAGGAACACCATTCTCATGGCCCCAAGATAGGCTGCTAAGTTATTCACCACCCGATCTCCGCGCTCCCACAACGGCGTGGACCACTTCAGCGCTCTGCCTGTGAGCAGGGACTGGACGAAGGCTACCTTCGCCTTCTCGGTAGCGTAAAGAGTCGCGGACAGCTCTAAGTAGGTGGTGACCTGGTTTATAAAGCCACGGCACTCGGAGCTGTCCCCGCTAAAGCGCTCTGGAAGCGCAAGGCGAGGAGACCTTCCGCCCAATAGCACAGCCTGGGTAGCCGCCTGGGTGGCGACTGTCGTCAGAGTAGTCTTGTCGGAGGAAGACTGCTCCACTGCTGCCAATCGTGATTCCAACTGCTGCACATAACGCAGCAACTGCTGCTGCTCTTCAGCCATAGCCAGACCTTTGGCGCGACCGTAATGTTACGAGGGGGACCCGGGGAAGCGTGCCAAGATGGGGAATGGACAGCTTCCGCCGGTCAAGGTCCACTGTGCGGTGTAAGGGACCGCTGCTATGGTGGGTGAAGAGTGAGCGGGTTGCTGCTAGCGATCGTCTGGAATGTCACAGACGATCTATGTACACCGGTCTGCCCTAACCCGTGAGGGTTGTATGGCAGGGATCACACGGCTCGGTGTACCTGTTGTACGGGGAAGCACAGAGGTGCCCACGCACGTGTGCCAGTGGAAGTCACGAGAATATGGCACGAGGGTAGCACAGAGATGCCCACGCACGTGTGCTTTCAATAACCAGGTGAGTCCGGTGGAGACTCGAGGAGCTCACCTGGAACAGGAACACGGCCTGTCGAAGGAGCTACTGCCGGAGCAGCAAGGCAGGGACACGGCCTGCAAACCAGGTGCTGCCTAAGCAGCAAGGGCCAAGCCCACGGAAGACGATAATGCCTGAGCAGTGGCGTGGCAGCACGCTGCCAAACATCCAAACATAGAAGGACGGTCGCACGCCGCCATGATGGCAGGAGGAGCTTTTAAGGAGGTGTCGCTCCAGCCAAGGGCGGGCGCGAGGCGGAGATGACGGACTTGACCCAATCAGGATCCACGACGTCCCAGCCTGGCCAGTCAGGATTCACCACGTCACCAGCCTCGTCATCAAGCCGTGTGACGTGGGTGGGCGAATCAGGACCCACCAAGCATTGCACATGCTCACCCTCCTGCCTCTGGGAAATAAAGGCGGGATCCTCGGTCTCACAATGTGTAGAGATAACGGGAGTCTCACTGCTTCTCTGAGCAGCAAACCTCTGCACATTGCGCAACCTCGCAGACCTTTGGGGCTGCTGAGCAGGAGGAGCCGCGGCAGGCAAGGAATGGGAGACCGCCTCATTTCTTGCAACAGGAGTACCACTAGGTGTCACCCTTGTGCTGCCTCTCTGAGGAGGTTTCTCGTGCAGTCTGGCAGACCTTCGGCGCTGCTGAGCAGGAGCGCTCGTGGCAGGCAAGGAGACTGCCTCATTCCTTGCCACAGGAGAGCCACGAGGTGTAACAGGATTCCCTCAATTTCCCCAGCAAAGAGTCCATTTCCTGCCTGGTTGGAATTGATGATATGTGCTTTCCAATCCCAATCTTCTTCTTGTTCCTGTGTCTGGTCTGATTTATTCTTCTCTCCCTTGTTTCTGCGGGTGGAGGTGTTGGAGGTGGGGAGTCTTTGTTCTTTAGGTGATGTGTGCTGTTGTTGTGGTATTACAGGCTCCTCTCCGGGTGTCACAGATCTGCTTCCCATGGCTGGTGGGGTCTGCTGTATCATAGAGCTGGGGCCCTGCTCTGCCTGCAGTTCATCTGGAAGTAGCTTTTGTGGCTGGGACAGTGGGTTTTCAACACTCCCTTCTGTGGTGTCCTGCTGTGCCTTATCTATGTTTATGGCTGAGCTGGCTGCTGTTATGTGAGGAGGCAGTGAGGTCGCTCTGCTGCATGTTTGCTGAGCCTTACCTCCTGCCTCAGTGTCTGCTGACACCATGTTGGAGAGAGCAGAGGTGTCAGGCTGGGAGGCTGAGGTCCCGAAAAAGCGGGTGATATCTGTACCTTCCTCCTCTGGAGTCTGTACACCCATCGCCCGTCCTCTACTGCGTGCCATTACTGATCCTGGACCCGGTGAGTGCCTTTGAAGTGTGAGAATTTACCGCGGGTGTGTGGGAGCTCCTTCTTCCAGCGTCTCAGTGTGCCATCGGCTAGCTCCGCCCCCTTCATGGTAGATTCAAGGGTAGATGCTAGTTTATATGGGTTCCTTCCAGGTACCTTCTCTTCATCTGTGGGATGGGACTTCAGCACACAGCACGCTAGCTCTGCCCACAGATGAACGTCAATACCCCTGCACACAATGCTCAGCGGTGACACGCTGCGTGCAGGAAAGTGTGGCTTCTGCCTCCAGCACTGCGGTCCACGGAACACAGCCTGAGGGCTGCAGGATACATCACCACCACTGCCAACGGTGAGTGGGTCCCCCCCGGAGGTCCAGGGCCCCGACACTTGCCCTGGTGTGCTGGTTGCTGACGCTGGCCCTGCAGTTAGTGACTGTAAACATTATGTTTCCATCCAGATGTTTAAAGAAGTAGTCCACTATTTTTACATTGATGGCCTATCCTTAGGGGTACTTTACACGCTGCGACATCGCTGCCGATATATCGTCGGGGTCACGTTGTTAGTGACGCACATCCGGAGCCGGTAGCGACATCGCAGCATGTAACACAAATGAGCAACGATCAATGAGAGCAAAAACGTGCAAAATCGTTGCTCGTTGACGCGTCGTTTATTTCCATAATATCGGTGCTGCTGCAGGTACGATGTTGTTTGTCGTTCCTTCGGCAGCACACATCGCTATGTGTGACACCGCAGGAATGACGAACATCTCCTTACCTGCGTCCACCGGAAAAGGAGGAAGGAAGGAGGTGGGCGGCATGTTCCGGCCGCTCATCTCCTCCCCTCCTTTTCTATTGGGCGGCGGTTCAGTGATGCTGCTGTAACGTTGCTGTGACACTGAACGAACCGGCCCCTAAGAAAGGAGGCGGTTCGCCGGTCACAGCGATGTTGCAGAGCAGGTATGTGTGTGTGATGCTGCCGTAGCGATAATGTTCGCTACGGCAGCGATCACCATATATCGGCCGTGCGACGGGAGCGGGTGCAATTGTGACGCCCTGGACCCCAGGGGTCACAGAACACCATCCCACACATACACACCCCCTTCCTGGTAGGGACCATCCGTCAAACAAAAACCCTTGTTGCCTCCTTCAGGGTCTGATGTCCACACCAGGTGGGGCGGAGCCAGGCGGTTGGCCCCACCCACCGAGGAGTTCACAGGCCTGGAGGCGGGAAAAACAGTTAGTTTTAGTTTGGAGTTTAAGTGCAGTGGAGTTGGAGGTTGAAGTGGAGAGACTGTGAGTGTCTGGGTTGGAGCCCAGGCACTGTCAGCAAGGTTGGCAGATGGTGGTGGCCATCTGCAAAACGTAGTGGACGTCCGCGGAACCGTAGGACCGGGGTCGGGCGGTGGCCCGCCGGTACCGAACCGGGGAACAGAGGGAAGCTAAGCACCAAGGCAGGGTACACAGACCCCGACTAGGCTCGGAAGCCACCGTAATGGTCAAATTCTCTGATTGCGGTCTGGACCTCAGGGGTTTATTCCCACCCAAGTCCCGTCAGAAGGCAACAGCCTAACCCGTCCAGATAAGAGCCACCGCCAACGGCCAGAGATCCAAGGGCCAGCGCCTGCAGGCAAAACGGGCTCTCCCGACACGTACAAACCGGGGAGTAGATCACCCGTCGGAATCCATAGGGGTCAAACACTTACACACAGGTGCAGGGAAAGACAGCCGCCACCAACCCGTCCGGGGAGAGTGAAGAAGCCGCAGCTGACTGTGGGCCCCGTCCATCCAGCTATTTGGTTCACCAGAGACTCTGTCATTGACTATCTGAGTGAGTACACCAGTGCCATCCGGCACAGCGCTGCACCGCTGCCCCGCATCCGCGCTGCCTCCCCTCATCGGCACCTGCACCTAGCCCCTACCCACCAACATCCATCCATCCAAACCGCCAACCGGGGCCCCGGGACCAACCGCCCCTACCCACGGAGGGGCCAACACCTCAGCTGCTCCCCGCCATCGCTCCCGGGAACCCCCGTCACCAGCAGCGGTGGTGCCCACCATCACCACAACCCCGTGGGTGGCGTCACAACCGACATCCCACCACCAAATCTCCCCCCTTTTCACTCGTGGGCGAGGAGGCGCTGCTCGAGCCCCCGGGTCCGGCCCCGTGCTCGAGCCACCGAGGAGCAGAGGCACCAGACCCGAGCGCCAGAGATTCCCCCAGGCGAGCAGCGTTCCCCAAAAACCCCTCTCAGCGTGTAAAGTACCCCTTAGGATAGGTCATCAATGTCTAATCCAGCACCCCCACCGATCAGCTGTTCTCTGTGTCCGGCGGCAGCAGTTGGTCGGAAATGCTCAGTTCCTGAGCTCCCGCTATCAGAAGACAGGGCAGCTCCCCCTAGTGGTAGCAACGGGCAGACAGAATATACCTTAATCTACTCAAGGTTTTGAAGGACTTTATCAAAATATAGATTCAATCTTCAAGAGCGGACAGGCACTTTTACATTAAACAACCTTGAAATGCAAAAAAGTAATGTAGGAAACTTTGTACTATAATATGCTTTTAACTTAAAAGGGGAATTCACCATGGAAACTAAATGAGAAAATAATGTCAAAATAATTTGATTAGTAAAAAAACTAAACTACAAAAAACCAAATATGACCAATTTTAAATTTTGCCATCTACAATTTCCTTTCATGCAAAACATTTCCAGATGCATCTATCTAATTTAATTTCAAGTGGAGCTGAATTTCCATCAGGCCTTGTTGATGACAAGTCTTACTTTTTATTTTTTTATTAATATCTGTAATTGTTGAACTTATTTAACTTTAGAACTGTGGAAAAGTTTTAGCCATGTGTTGAAAAAACTCTTCCCAGCAAGAAATGCTTCAAAAAGTAGAAGGGGTAAGGGTTAATGTTTCTCAATTAACAAAATGCAAAGTAAATGAACAAAAGATAAATTTAATCACATCACTATTTGTATATCCTATCTTCATCTTCAAGACAATATCAGTTCTTCTAGGGACTTGTCAGTTGCACATAGTGTTTGAAGGAACAGAGGAGAGGTTGTTCCAAACATCTTGGAGATCTTCTGTGTATGAGTCATGTGCAAATCCTTCTGTCTCTTCATGTGATCCCAAACAGACTGGATGATGTGAGATCAGGGCTCTGCGGGGGCCGGATCATCACTTCTAGGATGCATTCATTGGGTCGTTCTCCTGACACTGAATAACTTGTAGTCAATTTGATGCCTCCCTGATGGTATTACATGATGGATAATTATCTAGCCGTATTTCTCAGCACTGAGGATACCACTTATATTGATCATATCCCCTACTCCATTTTCTGATATGCAGCTTCAATCTTTCAAGACTGCTCCTGTACACACTCATTATCGTACTATTCTCCAGTCCTTCAGCAAAGAATTATAGGCTTTATTCCAGCTCAACCACATGGATGTTTCAGACCTCCCAAGGGTTTTGGTGGCAATCAAAAGCCTCGGGAGGGCTGAAACGTCCAGGTGGTTGAGCTTGTTCAAGCTCTTTCAAAGAAGTACCAAAACACGAGGGAACCTTGAGGATCTTAGACGTAGCAGTAATACAAAGGAACTTATTGCAGCAGATGAAAGACACAAACAGTTTTTTTTCCTTCAATATAGGGAAAGGTCCAGCAGTGCCATCAGCTCATCAGTGGGTCCAGCTACACCCAGGGCCGTATTTACCATTAGGCACCCGTGGTTCGGTGCCTAGGGCGGCAGGTTGCGGGGGGTGGCACCTTCAGGCAGCAAAAAAAAAATTTATTTTTTTTTCGGAGGGGGAGGGGGGAGAGGCGCACCTCCATTTATTTGTGTCCGCGTCAATTAAGACGTGAACACAAACAAACTGCGGCCGCCGAGCACAGGGAGCTGATTGACCCCGGAACTGTCGACACCTGCACTTCCGGGGTCACAGGCGCGCGCCAATCAGCTCCTTCCTCCGTGCTGCGTCCACTGCTGTGTGGACGTCACATGCAGGGTTCACAGCAGGATGCCGCGGAGGACGATGCGATGGAAGCCGGTGTCAGAAGAGGATACTCACGTGAGCCAGGAAGATGGCGGCGGGCACTGGATCAGGTAAGTGCTCGCAGAGCTGAAAATTCATAAGGAGCGTGGGGGTGTCTCTAATGCACACCGGAGATCTGCGCATGCGGGGGGGGAGGCAGAGGCTGAGACTGGGGGGAGGCTGGAGGGAGGCAGAGGCTGAGACTGGGGGGAGGCTGGAGGGAGGCAGAGGCTGAGACTGCGGGGAGGCTGGAATGAGGCAGAGGCTGAGACTGGGGGGAGGCTGGAGGGAGGCTGAGTCTGATACTGGGAGGATGCTGGAGGGAGGCAGAGGCTGATACTGGGGGGAGGCTGGAGGGAGGCTGAGGCTGATACTGGGGGGAGGCTGGAGGGAGATTGAGGCTGATACTGGGGGAGGCTGAGGCTGAAACTGGGGGAGGCTGAGGCTGAAACTGGGGGGAGGCTGGAGGGAGGCTGAGACTGGGGGGAGGCTGGAGGGAGGCTGAGGCTGAGACTGGGGGGAGGCTGGAGGGAGGCTGAGGCTGAGACTGGGGGGAGGCTGGAGGGAGGCTGAGACTGGGGGGAGGTTGGAGGGAGGCAGAGGCATGAGCTCTGTCAGCTGTACGGCTGCAAGAAGATCCGGACCACGCCTTACCATGCCCAGACCAACGGTATGTGTGAAAAGATGAACCATTTGGTCCTTAGCCTCCTCAAGACGTTGCCGCTGGAAGAGCAGAACCTGTGGCCGGAGAAGCTGCCTGACTTGGTCGATATGTACAACAATATCGCGTCTAGCTAAACGAAGTGCACCCCAGCATATCTAATGAGGGCTCGGCCCGGCCGACTGCCGGTGGACCTGGAAATGGGACTGGAAGCCCCAGAGACACTCCCCTCGACGGCTGAGTGGGACACCCGGCGGAGGGTGCAGCACCGACAGATTCAGGAGTATGTGGAGAAGAATTTAAGTCGGAGTTAAGAACAACAGGAGCGGCGCTTCAATCAGAAGGCGTCTGCAGCCCCTTTCCAGCCTGGAGATGTGGTGTTAAAGCGGAAGAGGAAGACCCACAAGCTGGATGATCAATGGGAACAAATCCCATACGTCATACAGCCCACAGGATGGGAAGATGGGAAGGCCTACCAGATCAGTCGTGACCAAGGGGGCACTTTGGCCACGGTTTCTCGGGACCATCTGAAAAGGTGCCCACCAGCATTGAGGGCAACGCCTGAAGTACCGGTTCCACCACCAGCAGAGAAGGCAAAAGAGGTGATCCACACTGTGATGGGTGACTTCCCAGCAGATTGGCCTACACAGAACGGCGCGGTGATTCTTCCAGTGATACTGTTCCCACAACCTGTGGATGAAGAAGTGATGGAGGCAGTCAACCGTGAGCCAGAACCAGTGCCAGTGCCCAGAGATGAACCTGCGCCCAGCTCCCCTATGCCTCCGCCTGCCCCACACGATAGCAGGGAGGAGGAACTGATTGTTCCCTCTGCCCCACTGCCTAGCCCCACTGACACCGGACCCCGGAGGTCCACCCGTCCCAACCTAGGTAGGCCCCCACTTAGGTACAGGGAAACCGTTCTTTAAAAAGGGTGGGGGAAAGAAAGTATGTGTGTTAAAAGTTTTAAAAGTGTTGAAAGAATGAAAATAAATGATTACCGAACAGTAACCTGATTAACCGTGATTGAAACCGGCCGTTGCCGGCACCGTTGTCCCCGTGGGGACCCTTCAAAGAGTTGCATAGGGAACTCTCTATGGACAAGCCCGTGAACTTGCAGGGCAACCACAAACATTAGTGGCTTGTAAATAAAATGTGTTGTTGCAGCTAACCGTTACCGCCTCCGGAGAGGCAGGTTGGAGGGAGGGACCACAGTGGAGCAGGCTGGGGCCCAGCCACCACAGGAACCGGTGGCTACCCTCTGGAGGGGAAGGACAGATCCCACTCGGGTAACTGGTTCAGGACTGGGGTCAAGGGGTGCTGCCTGGGTTTTAGGGGCAGCATCAGGGCCAGGTTACTTGGGTGGGAGAGAGTGGCAGCCGCAACCGTTTAAAATGTTAGTAACGTTTAAGAAATGAACCTCCCGATGTGGGATGAAGTTATTTTTTTTGTATGTTTACCTTTTATATCTTTTCAGAAAATAAAACCGGTGTTGGACGGGCAGCCCGCGGACGGTCTGCGTTTTGCTAAGGGGGAATGTGACGCCCTGGGCAAGCCAGGGGTCACAGGTCATAACACCACCACACCCTACACCCCGGATAGGTACACCAAAGCTACACAAAAATCCTTGTTGCCTTCCTCCAGGGGCTGATGTCCACACCAGGGGGTGGGCCAGGCGGTAGGCTCCGCCCACCGAGGAGTTCACAGCCCTGGAGGTGGGAAAACCAGGCAGTCAAGCTAGGGAGGTGAAGGAGTAAACAGTGAAGTGGTAGAGGAGCAAGAGAGGAAGGAGAAGGAGAACAGTGAGAGTAGTGACAGTAAAAGTGACAGTTGAGAAAGCCTGAAGTTGGTCCGGGTGTGTGCCCCGGACTGAGATAGCAAGGTCAGCAGACAGCGGTGACTGTCTGCAGGAGAGGCTGCTTGGAGGTTGCCGGAAGGACCGTGGACAGGTGGTGGCCCGGCGGTACCGGAGCGGTATACGAAGAGCAGTCAGCACCACTGGCAGGGGCCTTTCGGATCCCGGCTAGGCTAGGAGTCGCCGTGAATTTGCCAAATCCGTCAGTGAAGGGGACCTCTGGGTCTCCCAACAACCAAGTCCCGATTGAAGGCAACAGTCCGACCGTTAGAGAGAGACACCGCCACCGCCAGGGCACCAGTTTCTCAGGGCCAGCGCCTGCGGGCAAAGTAGAGCTCCTCCGGCCCATATCCAAGTTGGGGAGCGGGTTACCGGTGGGAACCCATCGCTACCATCATCATCTTAGGTGCAGGAAAAGGGACCGTCACCGTCAACTACTGGGGAAAAACAACTGCAGCCGTCCGTGGGAACCGTCTTTCCAGCCGTGTGTTTTACCGAGAACTGTGTCCCCGTCTCAGGCTGAGTGAGTACCACAGTGCCGTGAGGCACAGCGCTGCCCCCGCGTCCCTGCACCCCACCAAGCCCTGCACCGGCCCTGCCATCCAGCATCCCCCACCTCATCACTGGGCCCTGGGACAACCACCCCCCTATCCACGGAGGGGTGAACTAACAACTTTGCTGCTCCCTGTCACCGCTCCCGGGATCCCCATACAGAGCAGCGGTGGTGTCCTTACAATCACCACAACCGTGGGTGGCGTCACGGACAATAAACTATCCCAACAACCAAACCCCTTTCACTCACGGGCGAGGAGCGCCGCTCGAGTCCCCGGGATCCGGCCCATCGCTCGAGCCACCGAGCAGCAGCAGGCCGCAGCAGCAGCGGCAGCCGGACCCGAGCAGTGGGAGAGCGTGGCGTCCCCTCCTCCGCCCGCGACACATACATACATACATACATACATACATACAGACACCCACATACTGCTCTGCTGCATATATACATACATACATACAGACAGACAGACACATACCTAGCTCTGCGGGTCCCACACACGCGGCTCTGCGGGTCCCACACAAACAGCTCCGGGGGCCAGCACATACGGCTTTGGGGAGGGGAGGGGGGGGCAGGGCATACATCACGTGGGGGAGAAGCCCATACAGTTCACTGGGGCCCATAAATCGGGGTGTGGGGAGGGCCCATACAGATCCAGGGGGGTCCCACATACCTCTCAGGTCACGGTGGAGAGAGGGCCCACACAGCGCCGAGGGAAGCGCTGTGCTGGGGGTCGCTGGCTGGCACTGCGCCTCCTTCATCTGTGAAACTGAGCAGGATGCCATGCTAGTTCCGCCCACAGATGAAGCTCAATCCAGGAGGACACAGCGAACGCTGTGGTCTGCGCGCCTTAAAGGGACGGCAGCCACAGTTTCCTGCCGAGGACTGCGGTCCCCAGAACTCGGCCCAGGAGCAAAAGAACTGATGAGGCCGAGTGGGCACCCCCAGCTGTCCAGGGCCCCGGCATTTGCACGGGTTGGCCGCGTGCTGACGCTGGCCCTGCTGGAGATGGATGTTATCAACACCATGGATGGCAAGAAGAACAAACAAGTCAATTTTGGAACAAATGAAGCCAGACAGATCACTCGAAGCAAAGATCACCAAGCTATGACTTGCCTATTTTGGACACATCATACAAAAGGAATCACTAGAGAAGGACATCACAGTTGGAAGGCGAGAAACAACAAGGTGAAGAGGAAGACAAGCAACATTATGGCTTTAAACTATCAAGATAACAGAGGAGAAGACCCTGGTAGACCTATGTAGGTGAAGACCCTGATGGACTTATCTAGGTGAAGACCCTGGTGGACTTATCTAGGTGAAGACCCTGGTGGACTTATCTAGGTTGCACAAGATCGATCTTCCTACAGATCATTCATCCATCTGGCTTGAGATCAAGACTAAGGCGGGCTTTGCACACTACGACATCGCAGGCCGATGCTGCGATGCCGAGTGCGATAGTCCCCGCCCCCGTCGCAGCAGCGATATGTGGTGATAGCTGGCGTAGCGAAAATTATCGCTACACCAGCTTCACACACACACTCACCTGCCGTGCGACGTGCCTGTGGCCGGCGACCCGCCTCCTTGTTAAGGGGGCGGGTCGTGCGGCGTCACTGCGACGTCACATGGCAGGCGGCCAATCGGAGCGGAGGGGCGGAGATGAGCAGGATGTAAACATCCTGCCCATCTCCTTCCTTCCGCATATCCTACGGAAGCCGCAGTGACGCCGGTAGGAGATGTTCCTCGCTCCTGCGGCTTCACATACAGCGATGTGTGCTGCCGCAGGAACGAGGAACAACATCGGACCGTCGCGTCAGCGTAATTATGGATTACGCCGACGCTGTACCGATGATACGATTACGACGCTTTTGTGCTCGTTAATCGTATCATCCAGGCTTTACACACTGTGATGTCGCATGCGATGCCGGATGTGCGTAACTTTCAATTTTACCCCACCGACATCGCACCTGCGATGTCGCAGTGTGCAAAGCCCGCCTAAAGGCTACTTTACATGCTGCAACATCGCTAGCGATCTCATTAGCGATGTGAAATTCTAGATCGCAAGTGCGACCTGTCGAGATCGCACATGCGTAAAATGACCTATTTACGATCTCGAAAGATCGCACTTGCGCTCTAGAATTTCACATCGCTAATGAGATCGCTAGCGATGTCGCAGCATGTAAAGTAGCCTTAAGGCCATTAAATAATAAAGAATAATAAATATACATAGTGGCTCCAGAAAGAAGTAATATACTGTGAGCTTTCAATGACTTGCTGTATGATAGAGGATCCGAGATCACCCTACTTTTGTTTTTGAATATTGCTCAATATCTGACCCTTTACAGTAAAAATCAATATCCCATTTTACACAATGAGGATAAGAAAGTTAGTTTCTTTAGCACCACAGGTTTCTTTCAATGAAAAAAAATAAATGTGTTGTTATTTCAAAATTAATAAAGCTATTTTATCATTTGTTTCACCAGAGTGGTGTGGGCAGATATTGCTATAAAGGATCACATTAATTGCTATATGAGGGGAGGGATTGGGATAGGGAGCAATGTATTGCAAAAAATCTCTGTGTCAAAAATTATATGTAGGACGCACAAAATTAAAGATATATGAAGAATGAGCTGTATGAAAGAATGAAAGAGCATGCATATAGAATATAAAAAAACAATATAACGGACACCCACTCTGCACATTACAAAGAGACACATGGTGGAAACTTGAAAGGAGAAACCTTTTAAGACAGAAGTGGACAATTACTTTTCCGGAAGGTGTTTTGGAGGATCTAGGTGACAATGGCCAAATCGTGCTCAAAGTTTCACTATTGTGTGTATCCACCATTATTTTCCAGCATGGCCTTAACTCTCTTGGGCATGTGTGGCGCCCCTGAGGCTTCCGTCGCCACAGGTCATTGCACCCCATCCAGCGGTGTGATGCCCCATTCTGGGTGAGGAAAGGAGTGAACACCGGTCCCCTGGTAAATCCACACTACACCCATTGTTAGGAACACACTGGGACCAGGGATAGTGGCAGCAACCCTCCCATGCTGCATGCTGGGAGGAGCCGTAAGACCCATCCCTGCTCCTATAGGGTAGATCAGAGCAACTGGGGAGGTGGGAGGAGCCACCAGAGAGCAGACACTGAAAGGAAGGTCAAGTTTGAGTAGTCTGAGAGAGAGTGGGGAAGGAGGAGGAGGTCTGCAGGAGGCAGGCAAGGAGGAGAAGTAGAAGAAAGGCTCTAGTCAGTCAGGAGCTGAGAAGAAGAAAGAGACGCTTCCTGGTGAAGATCCTGGGACTCAGAGGGTCCAGGTGACACCAAGCAGAGAGCAGAAGGGATTCCAGGGCCACGGATAGCTGTAGAGCTGTGGTGGCCTGTTCCACAGGAACATCGGTGGAGGGATCAAGCTGCAACAGGGGACGGTCCCTAGAAACCGGAGGAGTGCAAAATTATCTCCAAACAGTAAAAACCGAGGCCCAGGGAAAGTTGTAAACTCCCCGGGCCACAGCCCACAGCAGAACCTCTAGAAAGGGGATAATCATCCGACAGGTGACTCCCCAGCCTGGAGGCTGTAGTGGAGGCCGAGCAGGTTCATCCTAAAAGAGCTAGGCTTAGGAAGACAGCTGAAGACAGAGACACCTTAGAGAGAAGGGTACCGGTTTTTGCTCCAGGAATCACCCAGAAACGGCGGAGGTCCCTGACAGTGGGTTCCAGTCGTCTGAGGGCACCAGTGAGCTGCTACCAGGACGTGTGAGTAAAGAACTTGAAAATGCACCCTTGGAGTTGCCTCTGTTATTCCGTCTGCTTAGACTTCCACTACACCATAGACTCTCACGAGCACTAACAGTGTCCCGGGGCACCGCTCCACCTGTGGGGAGCAGTACCACCATTGCTGCCATATCATCACCCCGGAGGCCTCACACAGCAGCGGCGGCTTTATAGCCGCATACCACAGATGGCGTCACGAACACAAACTTTATTCACCTAGCCATATTTAATTGACACCCACCAGGGCCACGGAGTCGGGCCCCGCCACCACTGACGACCCCCCGGACTAGTCCGGCCCGGCACCGGGTGTCCCACAGCCCTGGGGTGGGCGAGTCAACTTTGGCGTCACAAACAGGATTTCGTGCCCGGATCCACCGGGTACTGTGCGCCTGAAGAATTGTGCTTAAAAGACTGTGTTATAGTGAGAAACCGCCGCCATTAGCGCTGCTGAGAGCGGGAAGAAGGGGGTCGTGCCTGCAGAAAGGGCGCGAAGAGAAGCCCCGCCCCCTTGTCCAAGAAAAGAGCGCGAAGCGGTGCCCGCCATGGAAGGTGGAAGAAGAAGAGATGGCGACTAGAAAAGCTGGCTGGCAGCAAGAGTCTAGATGCCAGACCAGACAAGAGTCAAAATGTACCTCATCGCAAGCGGAGCGGTGCCGGCCGTGATGGGCTGGGTGCCAGTCTGGCGCCAGATGCTAGTGCAGCCTCCGGCCCCGCCTCCGAGAAGGGAAAGGGTGCAGCCGAGTGGCGTGGTCGAGCACCTGAGCAGTGTACCAGCAAGCGTTCCCCAGGTTGGCAGCATGGCAGAGAAGCTGCAAAAGTGCACACCAGGGACCGGGAACATGGATCCTGAGCTGAACCTGCTTCGTGAAGAGATGAGGATCCTGGCCAGGAGGCTGAGCGCCATGCAGATGGAGGTGGACCAGCGGAGAGAAAGCCCGATGGTGCCGGAGAATGTGGGCCACAGGATGGAGGCCGCCGAGCAGCGCCCGGGTGAGCTATTTACAACCCTGACCCGTCCGGACCCACGGCCCTACCAAGCGCCACCGCCCAGTCCCTCCACCGTCCCGCTAGCTTTCCCCGCCAGCCCTGCTGACGCCCTGTGGGGCACTGGAGGCCTACCGGAGACCCCCAAAGATGGTGCCTGGGGTGGGGTGGACCCCGAACAGTTAGTGGGCCCCCTTCCAAGTCCCCCTGTAAGCCTCCTGGGAGCAAAATCACCGGGAGTGAACTGGGACGCAGCGCCCATTGAGAGCGGGAGACTGCAGCAGCCACTGCGCCCCGAAGAGACTCCCATGGCAAACGAACTGGCCTGCCAGAAAATGGTGGAGGAGTACCAGCGGGAGCGGGAGGCCCGGGAGGAGAAGCGGAGGGCCGAGGAGGCGTCCAACCTGGCCTCCAAAGAGCAGATCCGAAAGGCCCTCAAGGGATCTCAGGGCCCAGTGAGAAGGGGACAAGTAATAGACTTCCGGCAGAAAGACGGCTGGGGCTTTATCAGAGAGCCCGAACTGGGCAAGGATGTCTTTGTTGCCCGCCGTGATATAGAGGAGCACCTGCCTAGAGGTCACCCAGAGCGCGATGCTAAGCCTGGCGACACAGTGGAGTACACCAGGCTGATGGGGAGCCGTAGCTGGTACGCTCTGAATGTCCACATCCTGCGGGAAGAGGCAGCCCCAGAAGAACCGGAGTGGCGCCGCACTATGCCAGCATGCAGTACCACCCCCGCCAGCAGCCCCGCTAAAGCAACGCAGGAGACGCAGACCAAGATCTCCATGGCTTATATGCTGCCAAGGGCCCTGCCAAAGCGTGACTCCAAAGACCTCAGCAGCCCCATGCAAGTCGGCAGCCCCCTGCAAGCAAGCAGTCCTCTACAAGAACGCCGCGCTGTGCATGCTAGCAGCCCCATTCCTGCCCAGGCCGCAGCGGCCCGCAGTAGTTCAGTGGCCAGCACCCAGGGGACCCAGACAATGATCTCATCGGCCTACCTGTTGCCTGGGGCAATGCCGGAGTGGGATCCTAGGATCTACCCTCGCGAGTAAAGAGATAAAGAAGCTGAACTGTAAATAGACCCTGTCTGCCCCTCACTCTTTGTGAAGATGTCCCTTTTGTGCTGCCCTCATGTTCTTTTTGAAGATGACACCCTGTCCTGCCTTACTGCAGCTTGTACTTTTTGAAGATGTCACCCCCTTGTTTATATGTACCGGGCCACGGAACTGGAATGTGGTCCCTGCTGAATGTGTATGTGTCCTATGTAACCAGGCCACTGGACTTAGTGGCTGGTTTTGTCTTTGCCCTTTTGTAGTTTGAAAAGTTGAACGAACTGCCAGGCTACTGGACTTGTTGTAGCCAAGATGTAAATAGTTGCACCTGTTGTGCCCCCTACCAGAATTATGGGGGATGTGCCCAAACCGTGCAATGGACTGGAAGTGCACATATAGAGTATCTTTATAAGAAAGTTTGCAACGTTCAAGTATCTGTGCCTCCCATAAAGGGATGAAAAGTTTTAAAAAGTTTTTGTTACATGCATGTAAAAATCTGTTTTTGCAGTTTCTCTCCACATTTCTTGTTGTTTTTCAGCCCGAGGACATGCTGGGATTCGCTGTAGGGGAGTGTGGCGCCCCTGAGGCTTCCGTCGCCACAGGTCATTGCACCCTATCCAGCGGTGTGATGCCCCATTCTGGGTGAGGAAAGGAGTGAACACCGGTCCCCTGGTAAATCCACACTACACCCATTGTTAGGAACACACTGGGACCAGGGATAGTGGCAGCAACCCTCCCATGCTGCATGCTGGGAGGAGCCGTAAGACCCATCCCTGCTCCTATAGGGTAGATCAGAGCAACTGGGGAGGTGGGAGGAGCCACCAGAGAGCAGACACTGAAAGGAAGGTCAAGTTTGAGTAGTCTGAGAGAGAGTGGGGAAGGAGGAGGAGGTCTGCAGGAGGCAGGCAAGGAGGAGAAGTAGAAGAAAGGCTCTAGTCAGTCAGGAGCTGAGAAGAAGAAAGAGACGCTTCCTGGTGAAGATCCTGGGACTCAGAGGGTCCAGGTGACACCAAGCAGAGAGCAGAAGGGATTCCAGGGCCACGGATAGCTGTAGAGCTGTGGTGGCCTGTTCCACAGGAACATCGGTGGAGGGATCAAGCTGCAACAGGGGACGGTCCCTAGAAACCGGAGGAGTGCAAAATTATCTCCAAACAGTAAAAACCGAGGCCCAGGGAAAGTTGTAAACTCCCCGGGCCACAGCCCACCGCAGAACCTCTAGAAAGTGGATAATCATCCAACAGGTGACTCCCCAGCCTGGAGGCTGTAGTGGAGGCCGAGCAGGTTCATCCTAAAAGAGCTAGGCTTAGGAAGACAGCTGAAGACAGAGACACCTTAGAGAGAAGGGTACCGGTTTTTGCTCCAGGAATCACCCAGAAACGGCGGATGTCCCTGACAGTGGGTTCCAGTCGTCTGAGGGCACCAGTGAGCTCCTACCAGGACGTGTGAGTAAAGAACTTGAAACTGCACCCTTGGAGTTGCCTCTGTTATTCCGTCTGCTTAGACTTCCACTACACCATAGACTCTCACGAGCACTAACAGTGTCCCGGGGCACCGCTCCACCTGTGGGGAGCAGTACCACCATTGCTGCCATATCATCACCCCGGAGGCCTCACACAGCAGCGGCGGCTTTATAGCCGCATACCACAGGTGGCGTCACGAACACAAACTTTATTCACCTAGCCATATTTAATTGACACCCACCAGGGCCACGGAGTCGGGCCCCGCCACCACTGACAACCCCCGGACTAGTCCGGCCCGGCACCGGGTGTCCCACAGCCCTGGGGTGGGCGAGTCACATGGAGGTCACTAGAGCTTCACAGGAGCTGCTGGATCCTCTTCCATCCTCCATAACGACATCACGGAGCTAGTGGATATTAAAGACCTTGCACTCCTCCACCTTCAGTTTGAAGAGGCCCCACAGATGCTTAGGTCTGGAGATGAGGAACAAGTGTGACCAATTCGCAACACATTGAGAAATAAACTGCCTTATATCTAGATCTGGCTTATTGGTCTGTTGTTACTTCTCAGGAGTGCAGTTATCACTACACAATATCTCTGGTTCCTTCGCATTTACTAGTCTTGGGGCTCATTGTTTCGTGTAGCAGTTGATTAAAGGCTTTTGATCTTTTTGTGTGTCACACAAGCAGGTGCGTAACTACCGCGGTCGCAGAGGTCGCGAGTGCGACCGGGCCCGGCAGCTTTTAGGGGCCCGCTCTGCAGATCAGCAAGCAGCTCCTTTCTGTGAGAGGAGTTGCGCTGATCTGGCACAGACCACGCGGCCGCTGTATGACCCGGCGCCTCCGCCGCTGACAGCAGTATATAGGGAGCATGGGGAGGCTGCCAGTAGTATATAGGGAGCATGGGGAGGCTGCCAGCAGTATATAGGGAGCATGGGGAGGCTGCCAGCAGTATATAGAGAGCATGGGGGAGCTGCCAGCAGTATACAGGGAGCATGGGGGAGGCTGCCAGCAGTATATAGGTAGCATGGGGAGGCTGCCAGTGTGATGCCCTAGCAAAGTCAGGTTGTCACAGAAAGAGTTAATCCTCCTTGGTAATCTGATCCCACACCGGTGCAGCAAGACAAACCACATCCCCCAGTGTAAGAGAAAAGCAGAGGAGAGGGGAGGGGCTGGAGCAGAGTGTTTGGAGAGACAGAGAGAAGAGAGGCCTGGAGTTGTAGCTCCCAGGCTGAAAGTGAAGCGTGCTCCGAGAGGGCCGGGACAGGCCGTAGTGAGGAAGGGGCCAGAGCAGGGTAGTGGCCCCTCGGTACCTAGGGTGACCCGGATCACTACAGGGGAGTGGATTCCCCGTTCCCGGCCGAGGAGAAAGAGGAAGAGAGTGGAGAGAAAGGCACCTGCTGCAGGGAAAGAACAGGAGCTGCTGCACCGTGTGTGGGACACTAACACCCCCGTACCGAAGGCTGCGGACACCGGCAATTCCTAGTTTACCAGTGACTCCGTGTGAATTACTTGTGAGTACGCCCGTGCCCTCGGGCACCGCATCGCAGCACTGCGCCCTGCTCCCTGCTTACCCCATCACCGGGCCCCGGGACAACCAACCCCCTACCCACGGAGGGGAGAAATAACATCTAGCTGCTCCATACCATCACTCCCGGGATCCCCGTCCAGAGCAGCGGTGGTGTTTCAATCTCACCACAACCGTGGGTGGCGTCACGGACAATCTCCCTTACCAAATCCCCTTTTACTGTGGAGCCTGGGATCACAGACCTGGTCACGCCACCGTAATACCCATAGAAGTGACCCCGTGGCCCGGATCTGAGTACCCCTGGTCTCCGGGCGTCACATTTGGCGTCACGAACAGGATCGAACCCATCCAGTTACCTGGAGGAAGTGCGCCTTGCCCCGTCCGTCAGCGGCGTCCCGCTGAGGAAAAATCCCGAAGTCCGCCATTTTAGCCGCCATTTTAGGCGCCAAAAACAACAGCTTGGCGCCTTCTTCTCCGAGCGGCGGGCGTGAAAAAAAGGCCCCGCCCCCTGAGAACGCGGGCGGAAGTGAAGCTCCGGAGGACCGGAAGCGAAAGGGAAACTTTAAAAGTTGCTAGCAGGACTGCTCCCGAGTACCAAGGGGGAGCAGGAAGAAGGAACCGCAGTTTATGTGACTAGGACTGTAAAGGCAGGGACGCCAGGACTTTGCCTAATTCCGTTCCTGGACAAGCAGTAGCCGCAACCCCGATGACATCTTACCCGGCTCCGGCAGTCTGCCCAGCCGCCACGGTGATGACGTCGGCTCCGGCAGTCCGCCCGGCCGCAACGGCGGTGGCACCCGATTGGATGTCTGCCCAGATGTGGCGCCAGCCGCTCCCAGGTACCCCGTCACGGCTGTGGAGCAGCCGGAGGGCACCTGCAGAGAGGAGGAGCAGGCCAGTGAGAGATGGAGCCCTCAGCAGTTAGCGATGCCGGTTGTAGCCGGCACCGAGGGCATCCAAGTGGGCCTGACTTCTGAGCAGGAGGCAGAGTACGGAACCCGTGCCCCGTACTGGGAGTGGCAGCAGCGGCAGTGGTAGTGGAGCATGGACGGCTACCCACAAGTTAAAAAGTTGACTGTATTATGGACTGTCACCCCTGTTGAGCGCCCTTAAGTTCAGGAGGAGGCCATCTGCTCCGCAGGTGTGGGGTGGCAAAACAGTTTAAAGCTTTAGAAAACGTACCTCCCAATGTGGGAAGATGTATGACTGTAATGTGTTTATTTTCCCTTTTTCCAGTTTAATAAATGTTGGTGCCCAGACAGCCCGAGGACGGGCCATGTTTTACCAAGGGGGTGTGTGACGCCCTGGCAAAGTCAGGTTGTCACAGAAAGAGTTAATCCTCCTTGGTAATCTGATCCCACACCGGTGCAGCAAGACAAACCACATCCCCCAGTGTAAGAGAAAAGCAGAGGAGAGGGGAGGGGCTGGAGCAGAGTGTTTGGAGAGACAGAGAGAAGAGAGGCCTGGAGTTGTAGCTCCCAGGCTGAAAGTGAAGCGTGCTCCGAGAGGGCCGGGACAGGCCGTAGTGAGGAAGGGGCCAGAGGTAGCCGGAGCAGGGTAGTGGCCCCTCGGTACCTATGGTGACCCGGAACACTACAGGGGAGTGGATTCCCCGTTCCCGGCCGAGGAGAAAGAGGAAGAGAGTGGAGAGAAAGGCACCTGCTGCAGGGAAAGAACAGGAGCTGCTGCACCGTGTGTGAGACACTAACACCCCCGTACCGAAGGCTGCAGATACCGGCAATTCCTAGTTTACCAGTGACTCCGTGTGAATTACTTGTGAGTACGCCCGTGCCCTCGGGCACCGCATCGCAGCACTGCGCCCTGCTCCCTGCTTACCCCATCACCGGGCCCCGGGACAACCAACCCCCTACCTACGGAGGGGAGAAATAACATCTAGCTGCTCCATACCATCACTCCCGGGATCCCCGTCCAGAGCAGCGGTGGTGTTCCAATCTCACCACAACCGTGGGTGGCGTCACGGACAATCTCCCTTACCAAATCCCCTTTTACTGTGGAGCCTGGGATCACAGACCAGGTCACGCCACCGTAATACCCACAGAAGTGACCCCGTGGCCCGGATCTGAGTACCCCTGGTCTCCGGGCGTCACACCAGCAGTATACAGGGAGCATGGGGAGGCTGCCAGCAGTATACAGGGAGCATGGGGGAGCTGCCAGCAGTATACAGGGAGCATGGGGGAGGCTGCCAGCAGTATATATAGGGAGCATGGGGGAGCTGCCAGCAGTATACAGGGAGCATGGGGGAGGCTGCCAGCAGTATGTAGGGAGCATGGGGGGCTGCCAGCAGTATACAGGGAGCATGGGGGAGGCTGCCAGCAGTATATAGAGAGCATGGGGGAGCTGCCAGCAGTATACAGGGAGCATGGGGGAGGCTGCCAGCAGTATATAGGGAGCATGGGGGGCTGCCAGCAGTATACAGGGAGCATGGGGGAGGCTGCCAGCAGTATATAGAGAGCATCGGGGAGCTGCAAGCAGTATGTAGGTGTGTCGCCCGGGGACCAGGGGGTACTCAGATCCGGGCCACAGAGTCACTTCTGTGGGTATCACGGTGGCGTGACCCGGTCTGTGATCCCAGGCTCCACAGTATAAAGGGATTTGGTAAGGGAGATTTATATTGTCCGTGACGCCACCCACGGTTGTAGTGATTGGGACACCACCGCTGCTCTGGACGAGGATCCCGGGAGTGATGATATGGAGCAGCTAGATGTTAGTTCTCCCCTCCGTGGGTAGGGGGTTGGTTGTCCCGGGGCCCGGTGATGGGGTAAGCAGGGAGTAGGGCGCAGTGCTGCAGTGCGGTGCCCGAGGGCACGGGTGTACTCACAAGTAAGTCACACGGAGTCACTGGTAAACTAGGAATTGCTGGTGTCCGCAGCCTTCGGTACGGGGGTGTTAGTGTCCCACACACGGTGCAGCAGCCCTTGTTGTTCTTTCCCTGCAGCCAGGTGCCTTTCTCTCCACTCTCTTCCTCTTTCTCCTCAGCCGGGAACGGGGAATCCACTCCCCTGTAGTGATCCGGGTCACCCAGGTACCGAGGGGCCACCGCCCTGCTCCGGCTACCTCTGGCCCCTTCCTCACTATGGCCTGTCCCGGCCCTCTCGGAGCACTCTTTGCTTTCAGCCTGGGAGCTACAGCTCCAGGCTCCACTTCTGTCTGCTTCTCCAACACTCTGCTCCAGCCCCTCCCCTCTGCTCTGCTTTTCTCCTACCCTGGGGGATGTGGTTTGTCTTGCTGCATCGGTGTGGGATCAGATTACCAAGGAGGATTAACTCTTTATGTGACAACCTGGCTGTGCCAGGGCGTCACACACCCCCTTGGTAAAACACGGCCCGTCCTCGGGCCGTCTGGCCACCAACATTTATTAAACTGGGAAAAGAATAAAACATTTTAAACATTTTCACACATGCATTTTCAATTTTCCCACAGCGGGATGCACATTGCTTCAACGTTGCAACAACAATTAACACTTTTAATAATGGCAACATAACGGGTCCTTTAGTCACCCACCCAAACAACCTAGCCTTGGTGCCGCCCCTAGGAAGCGGGCAGCACCCCTTGACCCCAGTCCAGAAACGGTTCCAGATTGGTCAACGGGACCAGTACTTCGCTGCCGTTGCGGCCGGGCGGACTGCCGGAGCCGTCGTCATCTCCGTCGCGGGCGGGCGGACTGCCGGGGCCGGTGGCAGGGCGGTGACAAAGGTGAGGCCTGGGGACCCAAGGTCTGGGTCCTCCCCCACAGGCGCTGCGGGCTCCGTTACCGGTAACAGGGGTAACGGGTCAGTGCATCGCTGCGGCGGCCTCTTCCAGGAACCAAATGCTGGCAGAGTCCTGGCGTCCCTGCCTTTACAGTCCTGGTCACATAAACTGCGGTTCCTTCCTCCTGCTCCCCCTTGGTACTCGGGAGCAGTCCTTCTAGCAACTTTCAAAGTTTCCCTTTCGCTTCCGGTCCTCCGGAGCTTCACTTCCTCCCGCGTTCTCAGGGGGCGGAGCCTCTTTTTCGCGCCCACCGCTCGGAGAAGAAGGCGCCAAGCTGTTGTTTTTGGCACCTAAAATGGCGGCTAAAATGGCGGACTTCGGGATTTTTCCTCAGCGGGACGCCGCTGACGGACGGGGCAAGGCGCACTTCCTCCAGGTAACTGGATGGGTTCGATCCTGTTCGTGACGCCAAATGTGTCGCCCGGGGACCAGGAGGTACTCAGATCCGGGCCACAGAGTCACTTCTGTGGGTATCACGGTGGCGTGACCCGGTCTGTGATCCCAGGCTCCACAGTATAAAGGGATTTGGTAAGGGAGATTTATATTGTCCGTGATGCCACCCACGGTTGTGGTGATTGGCACACCACCGCTGCTCTGGACGAGGATCCCGGGAGTGATGATATGGAGCAGCTAGATGTTAGTTCTCCCCTCCGTGGGTAGGGGGTTGGTTGTCCCGGGGCCCGGTGATGGGGTAAGCAGGGAGCAGTGCTGCAGTGCGGTGCCCGAGGGCACGGATGTACTCACAAGTAAGTCACACGGAGTCACTGGTAAACTAGGAATTGCTGGTGTCCGCAGCCTTCGGTAAGGGGGTGTTAGTGTCCCACACACGGTGCAGCAGCCCTTGTTGTTCTTTCCCTGCAGCCAGGTGCCTTTCTCTCCACTCTCTTCCTCTTTCTCCTCAGCCGGGAACGGGGAATCCACTCCCCTGTAGTGATCCGGGTCACCCAGGTACCGAGGGGCCACCGCCCTGCTCCGGCTACCTCTGGCCCCTTCCTCACTATGGCCTGTCCCGGCCCTCTCGGAGCACTCTTTGCTTTCAGCCTGGGAGCTACAGCTCCAGGCTCCACTTCTGTCTCCTCTCCAAACACTCTGCTCCAGCCCCTCCCCTCTGCTCTGCTTTTCTCCTACCCTGGGGGATGTGGTTTGTCTTGCTGCATCGGTGTGGGATCAGATTACCAAGGAGGATTTAAGGTCCAGTCACACTAAGCAACTTACCAGCGATCCCAACAACGATGGGGATCGCTGGTAAGTTGCTAGGAGGTTGCTGGTGAGATGTCACACTGCGACGCTCCAGCGATCCCACCAGCAACCTGACCTGGCAGGGATCGCTGGAGCGTCGCTACATGAGTTGCTGGTGAGCTCACCAGCAACCAGTGACCAGCCCCCAGCGCCGCGTGGAAGATGCTGCGCTTGGTAACTAAGGTAAATATCGGGTAACCAACCCGATATTTACCTTGGTTACCAGCGCACGCAGCTACACGAGCAGGGAGCAGTGCACACTGAGCGCTGGCTCCCTGCTCTCCTAGTTACAGCACACATCGGGTTAATTACCCGATGTGTGCTGCAGCTAAATGTGCACAGAGCAGGGAGCAGCGCACACCGCTTAGCGCTGGCTCCCTGCTCTCCTAGTTACAGCACACATCGGGTTAATTAACCCGATGTGTCCTGCAGCTACATGTGCACAGAGCAGGAGCCAGCACTGACAGTGAGAGCGGCGGAGGCTGGTAACAAAGGTAAATATCGGGTAACCAAGGACAGGGCTTCTTGGTTACCCGATGTTTACTGTGGTTACCAGCCTCCGCAGAAGCCGGCTCCTGCTGCCTGCACATTTAGTTGTTGCTGTCTCGCTGTCACACACAGCGATCTGTGCTTCACAGCGGGACAGCAACAACTAAAAAATGGCCCAGGACATTCAGCAACAACCAACGACCTCACAGCAGGGGCCAGGTTGTTGCTGGATGTCACACACAGCAACATCGCTAGCAACGTCACAAAAGTTGTTCGTTAGCAGCGATGTTGCTAGCGATGTTGCTTAGTGTGACGGGGCCTTAACTCTTTCTGTGACAACCTGGCTGTGCCAGGGCGTCACATAGGGAGCATGGGGGGCTGCCAGCAGTATACAGGGAGCATGGGGGAGGCTGCCAGCAGTATATAGAGAGCATGGGGGAGGCTGCCAGCAGTATACAGGGAGTGTGACACCCTGGGCAAGCCAGGGGTCACAGGTCACAATACCACACGCACCCCACATTCCCTGCAGGAACACCAAGGTCAAAACATAAATCCTTGTTGCCTTCCTCCAAAGGCTGATGTCCACACCAGGGGGCGGGCCAGGCAGTTGGCTCCGCCCACCGAGGAGTTCACAGCTCTGGAGGCGGGAAAACCAGGCAGATCAGTCTAGATAGTGAAAGAGTCTAGTGTGAGAGTTCAAAGTGTGAGGAGTAAACAGTGAAGGAGAAGGAAGAAAGTGAGAGTAGTGACAGAGAAAAGTGACAGCAAGAAGCCTGAAGTTGGTCCAGGTGTGTGCCCCGGACTGAGACAGCAAGGTTGGCAGACGGCGGTGACCGTCTGCAGGAGAGATTGCTCGGAGGTTGCCGAAAGGACCGTGGACGGGTGGTGACCCGGCGGTACCGGAGTGGTATACAAAGAACAGTCAGCACCAGGGCAGGGGCCTTTTGGATCCCGGCAAGGCTAGGAGTCGCCATAATTTGCCAAATCCATCAGTGAAGGGGACCACTGGGTCTCCCAACAAACAAGTCCCGACCGTTAAGGGGAGACACCGCCACCGCCAAGGCACCAGTTTCCCAGGGCCAGTGCCTGCGGGCAAGAGAGGGGCTCCTCCGGCTCATATCCAGGTCGGGGAGCGGGTTACCGGTGGGAATCCATCGCTACCAAAAAGACTATACATAGGGGCAGGGAAGAGACCGTCACCGCTAACTGCAGGGAACATCAGCACCGTAGCCGTCCGAGGGACCCGTCCAACCAGCCGTTTGTTTACCGAGAACTTTGTCATCATCCTTTGGCTGAGTGAGTACCTCCGTGCCGTGCGGCACAGCGCTACCCCTGCGCCCCTGCACCTCCACAGGCCCCATAACCCGCCTGTCCACCATCCCAACCCCATCACTGGGCCCCGGGACCACCAAACCCCCTACCCACGGAGGGGCAAATCAACAACTGGCTGCTCCATACTATCACTCCCGGGCTCCCCAGACAGAGCAGCGGTGGTGTCCACACCATCACCACAACCGTGGGTGGCGTCACGGACAATAAACTATCCCAACAACCAAACCCCCCTTTCACTCACGGGCGAGGAGCACCGCTCGAGTCCCCGGGATCCGGCCCATCGCTCGAGCCACCGAGCAGCAGCAGGCCGCAGCAGCAGCGGCAGCCGGACCCGAGCAGTGGGAGAGCGCAGCGTCCCCTCCTCCGCCCGCGACAGGAGCATGGGGGAGGCTGCCAGCAGTATATATAGGGAGCATGGGGGAGCTGCCAGCAGTATACAGGGAGCATGGGGGAGGCTGCCAGCAGTAGGTAGGGAGCATGGTGGGCTGCCAGCAGTATACAGGGAGCATGGGGGAGGCTGCCAGCAGTATATAGAGAGCATGGGGGAGCTGCCAGCAGTATACAGGGAGCATGGGGGAGGCTGCCAGCAGTATATAGGGAGCATGGGGAGGCTGCCAGCAGTATACAGGGAGCATGGGGGAGGCTGCCAGCAGTATATAGAGAGCATGGGGGAGGCTGCCAGCAGTATATAGGGAGCATGGGGGAGGCTGCCAGCAGTATATAGGGAGCATGGAGGAGGCTGCCAGCAGTATATAGGGAGCATGGGGGAGGCTGCCAGCAGTATATAGCGAGCATAGGGAGGCTGCCAGTAGTATATAGGGAGCACGGGGTAGGCTGCCAGCAGTATATAGAGAGCATGGGGGAGGCTGCCAGCAGTATACAGGGAGCATGGGGGAGCTGCCAGCAGTATATAGGGAGCATGGGGGAGGCTGCCAGCAGTATATAGGGAGCATGGGGGAGGCTGCCAGCAGTATATAGGGAGCATGGGGGAGGCTGCCAGCAGTATATAGGGAGCATGGGGGAGGCTGCCAGCAGTATATAGGGAGCATGGGGAGGCTGCCAGCAGTATATAGGGAGCATGGGGGAGGCTGCCAGCAGTATATAGGGAGCATGGGGGAGGCTGCCAGCAGTATACAGGAAGCATGGGGGAGCTGCCAGCTGTATATAGAGAGCATAGGGAGGCTGCCAGTAGTATATAGGGAGCATGGGCAGGTTGCCAGCAGTATATAGGGAGCATGGAGGAGGCTGCCAGCAGTATATAGGGAGCATGGGGAGGCTGCCAGCAGTATATAGGAAGCATGGGGGAGGCTGCCAGCAGTATATAGGGAGCATGGGGAGGCTGCCAGCAGTATATAGGGAGCATGGGGGAGGCTACCAGCAGGATAATGGCGAGCATGGGGAGGCTGCCAGCAGTATATAGGGAGCATGGGGAGGCTGCCAGAAGTATACAGGGAGCATGGGGGAGCTGCCAGCAGTATATAGGGAGCATGGGGGAGCTGCCAGCAGTATGTAGGGAGCATGGGGGAGCTGCCAGTAGTATATAGGGAGCATGGGGGAGCTGCCAGCAGTATATAGGGAGCATGGGAGGACTGCCAGCAGTATACAGGGAGCATGGGGAGGCTGCCAGCAGTATATAGGGAGCATGGGGAGGCTGCCAGCAGTATATAGGGAGCATGGGGAGGCTGCCAGAAGTATACAGGGAGCATGGGGAGGCTGCCAGCAGTATACAGGGAGCATGGGGGAGCTGCCAGCAGTATATAGGGAGCATGGGGGAGCTGCCAGCAGTATACAGGGAGCATGGGGGAGCTGCCAGCAGTATACAGGGAGCATGGGGGAGCTGCCAGCAGTATATAGGGAGCATGGGAGGGCTGCCAGCAGTATATAGGGAGCATGGGGGAGCTACCAGCAATATATAGGGAGCATGGGGAAGCTGCCAGTAGTATATAGGAAGCATGGGGGAGGCTGCCAGCAGTATATAGGGAGCATGGGGGAGCTGCCAGCAGTATGTAGGGAGCATGGGGGAGCTGCCAGTAGTATATAGGGAGCATGGGGGAGCTGCCAGCAGTATATAGGGAGCATGGGAGGACTGCCAGCAGTATACAGGGAGCATGGGGGAGCTACCAGCAGTATACAGGGAGCATGGGGGAGCTGCCAGCAGTATACATGGAGTATGGGGGAGCTGCCAGCAGTATATAGGGAGCATGGAGAGACTGCCAGCAGTATATAGGGAGCATGGGGAGCTGCCAGCAGTATATAGGGAGCATGGAGAGGCTGCCAGCAGTATACATGGAGCGTGGGGGGGCTTGCATTATACATGGAGCATGGGCGGCTGGCTGCATTATACATGGAGCACGGGCGGCTGGCTGCATCATACATGGAGGCCTGGGGTGAATTATAATATATGGAGGACTATGGGAAATGCATTATAATACATGGAGGACTGTGGTGCATTATATTACATGGAGGAATGTGGTGCAGTATTATATATTGAGGACTATGTGGTGCAGTATTATATATTGAGGGCTATGTGGTGCAGTATAATACATGAAGAACTATGGAAAATGCATTATAATACATGGAGGACTATGGAGGTGCATTCTAATATATGGAAGGCTATGTGGGGGCCATTATAGTATTTGGAGAACTTTATACAACAGGGGACAAAGATACAAGCATGGGATGGGAACTTTTGTGCTGAGGGAAAAGGGCTCTTTACCTCAGCATCCAGCTTTCCCATGCTCTGCTATACATCTCTCAGCACCCAGCTTTCCCATGCTCTGCTATACATCTCTCAGCACCCAGCTTTCCCACGCTCTGCTATACATCTCTCAGCACCCAGCTTTCCCATGCTCTGCTATACATCTCTCAGCGCCCAGCTTTCCCATGCTCTGCTGTACATCTCTCAGCACCCAGCATTCCCATGCTCTGATGTGCATATAGCAGAGCATGGGGAAGCTGGGTGCCGATGACAAGATGGATATCAGAACATAGGGAAGCTGGGTGCTGAGCGAAAGAGCCAAGTGTCAGCATCATTATCCCGTACCCTACGTGTCGGTGTACGTAGAGGGGGGGGCAGGTCCGAACTTTGCACCGGGGCCCATCAAACTATAGTTACGCCACTGCACACAAGTTTACAAGGTGAGTTATTTCAACATATCATCACCAAATATCTATAGTGACATGGAACCACTCTTCTGGTAGGACAGCTAGATTATACTATAAAGGCACAGAGAGGGCTTTATTTCTATATAGAGGCACAAAGGTGGCAACATCACTGTGATATGTGAGGAAGATGTGAGTGTGGGTGGGTGGCCCAGGCCCAAACGTTGCTCTGGTGAAGGATGGTATGGACGCTGGGTTATGAGGGCTCCATACTCTTCGCCAGAGAAAACCTGTGTGTGTGGATCACTTTGGGCCGGGTGTACAACACTTAAGGGGGCTTTACACGGTAGCGATATCACTAGCAATTTGTAGCGATAGCGAGCATGCAAGCACCCGCCCCCGTCGCGCATGCGATTGTTTGTGATCACTGCCGTAGCGAACCTTATCGCTACGGCAGCGTCACACATAGTTACCTGGTCGGCGGCATCGCTGTGACTGCCGAACAATCCCTCCTTCAAGGGGGAGGGACATTCGGCATCACAGCGACGTCACCGCAACGTCACTAAGCGGCCGGCCAATCAAAGCGGAGAGGCGGAGATGAGCAGGACGTAACATCCCGCCCACCTCCTTCCTTCCTCATTGTGGCCGGCGGCAGGTAAGGAGACGTTCCTCGCTCCTGCGGTGTCACACATAGCAATGTGTGCTGCCGCATGAGCGATGAACCACCTGGATAAACAACCCTTACCGATTTTTGAGTTTGGGACGACCTCTCCATGGTGAACGATTTTCACCATTTTACTCTTGCACCCCTCCAATCTATCCTAAACTCTGCGGCCCGCTTAATCCACCTCTCCCCTCGCTATTTCCCAGCCTCGCCACTCTGCCAATCCCTTCACTGGCTTCCCATCGCCCAACGACTCCAGTTCAAAACATTAACCATGACATACAAAGCCATCCACAACCTGTCTCCTCCTTACATCTGTGACCTAGTCTCCCGGTACCTACCTGCACGCAACCTCAGATCCTCACAAGATCTCCTTCTCTACTCCTCTCTTATTTCCTCTTCCCACAATCGCGTACAAGATTTCTCCCGCGCCTCCCCCATACTCTGGAACGCTCTACCACAGCATATTAGACTCTTCCCTACCGTGGAAAGCTTCAAGAGGAAACTTAAGACCCACCTCTTCCAACAAGCCTACAACCTACAATAACCCTCAGTCCAGTACACCACTGCGCAACCAGCTCTGTCCTCACCTATTGTACCATCACCCATCCCCTGTAGTCTGTGAGCCCTCACGGGCAAGGTCCTCTCTCCTCCTGTATCCTCACCCATTCCCTGTAGACTGTGAGCCCTCGCGGGCAGGGTCCGCTCTCCTCCTATACCAGTCTGTTTTGTACTGTTAATGATTGTTGTACGTATACCCTCTTTCACTGTAAAGTGCCATGGAATAAATGGCGCTATAAAAATAAATAATAATAATAATAATTTTTTTGAGGTCGCTTAAGGTCGCTGGTCAGTGTCACACGCTGCGATATCGTTAATGACGCCGGATGTGCGTCACTAACAACTTGACCCCGACGACAAAACATTAACGATATCGTAGCGTGTAAAGCCCCCTTTACTGTTTGCTTCAGGTCTTCAGGGTGGCATCCATCACCCTGCAGCCAGTCACCGTCAAAGACACATTAGTAAGTAGTAAAACACGTAATACTGGGTATCTCTTAGCTAACCAAATATGAACAGTTTATTTTTCTTTTCACCATTAAGACAGACGTGGAGTCACTCCTACAGTTCTGCAGCTGTTTTCTCTTGGGTACAGCTTCTCGGCCTATCCCCGCTATCTTGGAACTAGTCTGCAAGCTGTCGGGCACAATTGTCTCCATTCCCCCACTCGAATTCTCTCCGCTGTCCATTTCTGGGCCCCAACAGCTATCTAATCAAAAAACTTCCCTAAAGGTACCTTCACACATAACGACTTACCTGCGATCCCGAAAACGATGCGACCTGATAGGGATCGCAGGTAAGTCGCTGGGAGGTCGCAGGTGAGATGTCACACAGTCAGATCTTACCAGCGATGCAGTAACGATACAGGTCGCAGTAGCGACCTGTATAACGATCTCAGCAGTCACTGTGATCCTGTTACACAGTGTCAAACACAGCGATGTGTCCTGCCCAGCAGGACATCGCCTTTGAAGAAAATGGCCTGGACCATTCTGCAACGACTAGAGATCTCACAGCAGGGGCCTGATCGCTGGTAAGTGTCACACATAACGAGATCGCTAACGGGATCGCAACTGCGTCACCAAACCGGTGACTCAGCTGCGATCTCGCTAGCGATCTCGTTATGTGTGACAGTACCTTTAGCCTGTTGGAGTGAACCATAGGCTCCGGACCTTTAGGAAGTTCCCTGACCGGCCCTTACTCCATGCCACGTTTGTAGTTGTGATGCCCTGGCCTATCAGGTCGTCACAGGGTATTGTGCAATCTGCCCTTCTGCACAGTATCCGCATCCTCCTTGGTTACGGATCCCTGTTCTTTGGTGTTGCTAAGAGCTTAGCCAATCAAAATCCTAGGAACGCTCTGCATCACACCCACCAGACACACCATTGGGGGGCCTGAAGGGAATAGGGCCGCTCACTTGGGGGGGTTGGTAGGGGAGAGTCAGAAGTGTTAGGAGAGGAGAGTGAAGTATTGGAGGGGAAGGAGAGAGGAGGTCAGGAGCAGGGCTCCTTGAGAATACTAGGTGGCAGACAATGGTCTGGGCCTGGTAGGAGCTGGAACCCGGTCGCAGGGGATCACGTCAAGGGGCACGGATCTGCCGAGGAGAGCAGCCGGTGGCCTTGAGCCATCTCCGGGCAGGGGCCAGGGCACGACGGGGTACGCGGACCTTAGGCCGGGAAGTAGCTTCAAGCGTCCTGGTAATTTACCTGACGGGGGTGAAGTCTTCAAGATTCATCCCTCACCCGCTCCAAAATCGGGGTACTAGCGCATCGATGGGATAGGACTTTCCCATTATATCGTCTAGAAAATCCCAAGCGTGAACCCTGAAAGCAAGCTCACTCCGTTAGCCATACGGGTGAGCGGGACCCAATTAGTTTCACACTATAGGGTCCACACAGTGAACAAGGTGCCACGGAAAAGGCCACAGGCTAACAAGCAACACCAAGGGCACGGATCCAAGCGTGCTCCCTCCTTGCTGCAGCGGTGCTCAGAATTCTGGTTTACAAGTTGTCGGTGTCAGTATTCTTGGACTGAGTGAGTACGCAGAAAACCCTTTCCTCCCCAACGGCACCCCCTCACTACTATCACCGGGCCCCGGGGCACAACCCCCTACCCACGGAGGGGTTAAACACCTTGCTGCTACACCACCGCCACCGGGCTCGCCCTACAGCAGCGGTGGTACTCCATCTTACCACGCACCGTGGGTGGCGTCACGAACTTCTAATGCCCCTGTACATATCCCCCCTTTTCACTTCGAGTGTCCGTGCGACCCTACGGGTCCGGAGACCCCTCGAGCTACTGCGGTTCCGGATCTGAGCGGCTCGGCCGCTGTCACGGGGGCGGTAAATAGTCCTCGAACCCTTCTGCAGAATTGACACTCCTCGGGCCCATCTCTCTAACCAACCCTCCTGGCCACCTGTTATCTGTTATTTCTCTAATCTAATGCTGTTCTCAACCAACCACTAGGTGGCGCCATCCGCTACCTGATCCTGGCTCTGCTGCATCAGTGACTCGTACTTCACTAGCAGCAGCAATAGCAGTAATTTTACCACATACATTATCAGCATACTTGGTACCTAAATGGCATTACCTTTACAACACAGACAATTAGCATAAAACAAAGAAACAACAAAGAGCCAGCACCAATGTGCACTAAGGCATCAAATATTCCAAACTGCATTATAAAAAAAAAAATTTTTTTGAGATTTTTGGCAAAAAATTGCAATTTCTTGAGCTGCTTCGCCACGTCACGGCAAATCTCATTTGAAGCAGTCCTACACTAAAATATTTTTATAAAATGTGCCATGCGGCCTCACACATGAATAACAGAACTGCTCTCAGCAGCACTCACCTGGTCTATTGCAGTCCCGTACCCATGACTGAGTCACGGTTGTGGGCGGGACAGGTCCAAGCAAATGCTGCATGAAGTATATATATAGCCTGTGGACAAAGCCTGATGACCCAATGTGAACAGTCACCAAACGCCAAAATCTATACAGATGGAATACATCCCAAATTGGGGTGCGTAGCAAGGTGGAGGTCAACCACCGACCAATTCAACAAAGAAACAACAAAGAGCCAGCACCAATTTGCACTAAGGCATCAAATATTCCAAACTGCATTATAAAAAAATTTTTTTTGAGATTTTTGGCAAAAAATTGCAATTTCTTGAACCTTTACAACACAGACAATTAGCATAAAACAGTATGGGGGAGGGGGCGCCTATCTCCACCTCCTACACTGTAGTCCATACTATTCCATTTATGCCCGTCCTAGTTTTATATTCTTGCTACATAACCGTCTTGTCTCCCATGTCTGTCTGCTGGTGCCCCATATCGGGGATTGTCTGACAACTATGTTATGTTTTGCGTCCACGATGGTCTCTTCTGCCATGTGACACTTTCCACTGTAGAATGATATATTGGTCTCTTAGCTTTGTATGAACTCTTTACCCTTTTGTTAAACAGTGTATACCATCTTCTGCTTTTGCTGTTTTGCAAGCTAATTATTTCCATTATCATATGGTTGCACATAGGTGAAATATGGGAGATGATATTCGATAATTGGCACACCAGGGACGGTCATTGTGCAACGTGATGTGTTTTGTTCTCTGAATTATTTATAAAAGAAAATAAGAGACGGTGATGTGGAGACATGGAGGTCACTCAACCGGCGGAGATCCACTGTAAGGTGCCTGAGACACATGACAAATGAGATATTACCAAACACAAATAATTACTGATGAATCCTAACTTGCAGACAACTTTACAGCAAATATACATTAGTACCAGGAACTGCTATCCCAGGTGTGGCAAACAATTTTTTACCTTAACCCCTTAAAGGGAACCAAACATCAGGTTTTTCGTGTATAAGGTGCAGCCAGTGCAGTACTGGCACTATCAGGCACAGTGTGTACATACCATTAGGGGGCAGCTCGGGTGTTTAGGCTATGAAATTCATCTTTATAAAGTTTGAAAATTCGTGCACTTTTTGATTGACGTGTGCACCTCTCTCCTAATGTCCGGGCGTGTTATGGACGTTTATTGCCGCCTTCCCCCCCGCCGCCTGTTCCTCCCTCTCTCTGGTCGTATGTAAATTTCTCCCTTCAGAAACATGGCGCCGGGGTTGGCACCTGCGCATAGCGCTTATCTCCGGCGCCATGTTTCTGAAGCCCTCTGCACTTAGTATTTTGCAGGAGATGGCGGCGCATGCGCCCTGACTTCTTCACATCCTGTTGTGACCGCGGGAGCGCGCGTGGTCGCAACAGGACTGTAGAACAGCTGATGAGAGGACGCAATTACCTGCAGCTAATGGTATCCATCCACAGACAGCTGTTTCGGGGTATTTGCCCTTCATCAGTGTGGAGTAGGAAACTGGCTAGTGGGAGCAATGCCTAGTAGAAGACTACATAGGTAAGGATGGTTGACCTCGGGAAGATCAACATCCAACACCGCGGAGACACCATCACGTGTTTCTCAACGCAGTGACACTAGAACAAGGCCCCCTGGGAAAATATGCAAAACAAGAATGCCGCGGAGACACCAACACATGTTTCTCAACGCTGGTTGCAAACTGTCTGTGGATGGATACCATGTTTTGGTATAGGCGGTTTCCTTGACTGGAGACTGCCCTTCCCATGGTTGTTCCTTCCCGGTGAAAGACCTGGCTAGTTTCCTGCCAGCCAGGAATGTCCAATTTGTCTTTTTTCTCTGTTTATTGTGTTTTTCCAATACTCACAAAGTAAATCAACATGTGTATCTGCAATAATTTTCTGGGAGAAACACTTGAATTTCAAAGATGCCAACTCTTTTGGCCATGACTGTATATACAGTACAGACCAAAAGTTTGGAGACACCTTCTCATTCAAAGAGTTTTCTTTATTTTCATGACTCTGAAAATTGTAGATTCACATTGAAGGCATCAAAACTATGAATTAACACATGTGCAATGAAATACTTAACAAAAAAGTGTGAAACAACTGAAAATATGTCTTATATTCTAGGTTCTTCAAAGAAGCCACTGCTTTGCACACTCTTGGCATTCTCTTGATGAGCTTCAAGAGGTAGTCACCGGAAATTGTTTCCAACAGTCTTGAAGGAGTTCCCAGAGATGCTTAGCACTTGTTGGTCCTTTTGCCTTCACTTTGCGGTCCAGCTTACCTCAAACCATCTCGATTGTGTTCAGGTCTGGTGACTGTGGAGGCCAGGTCATCTGGCGTAGAACCCCATCACTCTCCTTCTTAGTCAAATAGCCTTTACACAGCCTGGAGGTGTGTTTGGGGTCATTGTCCTGTTGAAAAATAAATGATAGTCCAACTAAACGCAAACCGGATGGAATAGCATGTCGCTGCAAGATGCTGTGGTAGCCATGCTGGTTCAGTGTTACACCTCGTGGCTCTCCTGTGGCAAGGAATGAGACAGTCTCCTTGCCTGCCACGAGCGCTCCTGCTCCGCAGCGCCGAAGGTCTGCCAGACTGCGCAGAGTGCAGGAGAAACCTCCTCAGAGAGGCAGCACAAGGGTGACACCTAGTGGTACTCCTGTTGCAAGAAATGAGGTGGTCTCCCATTCCTTGCCTGCCACAGCTCCTCCTACTCAGCAGCCTCGAAGGTCTGTGAGGCTGCGCAATGTGCAGAGGTTTACTGCTCAGGGAAGCAGTGAGACTCCCGTTATCTCTACCCATTGTGAGACCGAGGATCCCGCCTCTATTTCCCAGAGGCAGGAGGGTGAGCATGTGCTATGCTTGGTGGATCCTGATTCGCCCACTGACGTCACACGGCTTGATGACAAGGCTGGTGACGTGGTGAATCCTGACTGGCCAGGCTGGGATGTCGTGGATCCTGATTGGGTCAAGTCCGTCATCTCCGCCTCGCGCCCGCCCTTGGCTGGAGCTACACCTCCTTAAAAGCTCCTCCTGCCATCATGGCGGCGCGCGACTGTCCTTCTATGTTTGGATGTCTGGCAGCGTGCTGCCACGCCACTGCTCAGGCATTATCTTCTTCTGTGGGCTTGGCCCTTGCTGCTTAGGCAGCACCTGGTTTGCAGGCCGTGTCCCTGCCTTGCTGCTCCGGCAGTAGCTCCTTCTACAGGCCGTGTTCCTGTCCCAGGTGAGCTCCTCGAGTCTCCACTGGACTCACCTGGTTATTGAAAGCACACGTGCGTGGGCACCTCTGTGCTACCCTCGTGCCATATTCTCGTGACTTCCACTGGCACACGTGCGTGGGCACCTCTGTGCTTCCCCGTGCAACAGGTACACCGAGCCGTGTGATCCCTGCCATACAACCCACACGGGTTAGGGCAGACCGGTGTACATAGATCGTCTGTGACATTCCAGACGATCGCTAGCAGCAACCCGCTCACTCTTCACCCACCATAGCAGCGGTCCCTTACACCGCACAGTGGACCTTGACCGGCGGAAGCTGTCCATTCCCCATCTTGGCACGCTTCCCCGGGTCCCCCTCGTAACATTACGGTTGCGCCAAAGGTCTGGCTATGGCTGAAGAGCAGCAGCAGTTGCTGCGTTATGTGCAGCAGTTGGAATCACGTTTGGCAGCAGTGGAGCAGTCTTCCTCCGACAAGACTGCTCTGACGACAGTCGCCACCCAGGCGGCTACCCAGGCTGTTCTATTGGGCGGAAGGTCTCCTCGCCTTGCGCTTCCAGAGCGCTTTAGCGGGGACAGCTCCGAGTGCCGTGGGTTTATAAACCAAGTTACCACCTACTTAGAGCTGTCCGCGACTCTTTACGCTACCGAGAAGGCGAAGGTAGCCTTCGTCCAGTCCCTGCTCACAGGGAGAGCGCTGAAGTGGTCCACGCCGTTGTGGGAGCGCGGAGATCGGGTGGTGAATAACTTAGCATCTTATCTTGGGGCCATGAGAATGGTGTTCCTCGGGCCTCAAGTCACCCACGACTCCGCGCTGCGCCTCCTACGACTTCGGCAAGGGTCCGCTTCAGTCGGGGACTTTGCCGTACACTTTAGGACACTTGCCGCAGAGCTGGACTGGCCCGATAAGGTCCTTGTCCCTGTGTTCTGGGAGGGCCTGGCAGGGTTCGTCAAAGACGCACTGGCCACGCGTGAGGTGCCTGCTACTTTAGAGTCCTTGATTGTGGTTGCCTCTCGCATAGACATCCGCCAGGCGGAGCGGAGGCTCGAGGTCTCTTCAGCACCCACGTCCTCACGGCCTAAAAAGCGTCTGGCTCCCGTATTCCACCAGACAGGTCTCCCAGCCAGCTCTGTAGGCGACTCCGTGGAGTCAATGGAGGTGTCCAAAGCGGTCTCCTCTACCCCAGGTTCTCGGTCTGGTGTCATCTGCTTTTCCTGTGGGCAGAGGGGACACATAGCTACCCGATGTCCCAAACCGTCGGGAAAAGACAGCGTCTAGTTTCCATCAGAGGGGGGTTACTAGACGCTGCTTCTCCCTCTAGGTTGACTATCAGCGCCCAGTTGCAGTTTGGCACTACTCTCTTCTCTGCTCTGGCCTGCCTGGACTCAGGCGCTGATGGCAATTTCATTTCGACCTCCCTGGCAACCCGATACTCAGTTCCCCTGGTTCTCTTACCCAAGCCACTCAGGGTTCGGGTAGTCAACGGGTCCCTACTAGTCGATCCCATCACCCAGATCACCATCCCTCTCAGGATGGAAGTACCACCAGGAAACCATGAGCAGGTGTCCTTCCTGGTGCTTCCAGGGGGGACGGATGAGATCCTACTGGGCCTCCCCTGGTTGAGACAGCATGCTCCTATACTCAACTGGGCAACAGGGGAGATCTCATCATGGGCAGGATCCTGTAGGGAGCACCTCGTGACTACCGAACTACCCGCTACCATTAGGTCGGTTGGGTCCTCAGGGAATACAGGGGAGCCAGGTTTACCGACACCTTATGAGGCCTACAGGGACGTCTTCTCCAAGAGGGCCGCAGATACCCTTCCTCCCCACCGGCCATACGATTGCCGAATAGACCTGAAGCCAGGCTCCGAGCCCCCTAGGGGCAGAGTGTATCCCCTCTCTGCTCCAGAGACGGAGGCTATGTCCAAATATATTCAGGACAGCCTGGCAAAAGGGTTCATTCGCAAGTCTATTTCACCGGCCGGTGCGGGGTTCTTCTTCGTGCAAAAGAAGGAAGGGGATCTACGCCCCTGTATCGATTACAGGGGATTAAATGCAATCATGATCAAAAACAAATACCCTTTGCCCCTCATTACGGAGTTATTTGATCGATTCCGCGGGGCAAAGATCTTCACGAAGCTGGATCTACGCGGGGCGTATAATCTAGTGCGAGTCCGAGAGGGCGATGAGTGGAAGACCGCCTTCAACACCAGGGACGGTCACTACGAGTATCTCGTAATGCCCTTCGGACTCTGCAATGCCCCCGCCGTATTTCAAGACTTTGTGAATGATATTTTCCGGGATTTGTATCTTTCCGTGGTTGCATACCTGGATGATATCCTTATCTTCTCCCCCGATCTTGCCACCCATCGGAGGGATGTCATCCGAGTACTTAAGAGGCTCCGCACTCATTCGTTATATGCTAAGCTAGAAAAGTGCGTTTTTGAACGTGAATCCTTGCCGTTCCTGGGGTATATCGTGTCCAGTCAGGGGTTAGCAATGGATCCGGGGAAGTTGGAGACAGTGATGAAATGGCCTGAGCCCCGCTCGCTGAAAGCGATCCAGCGATTCTTGGGGTTTATCAATTATTATCGCCAGTTCATTCCCAACTTCTCGACGGTGGCAGCACCTATCATTGCCCTTACCCGCAAGGGCGCTAATCCCAAAGCATGGACACGGGAAACGGTAGAGGCATTTCACACTCTCAAAACTTACTTCTCCAGAGCTCCCATCCTTCATCGTCCAGACATCTCCAAACCCTTTCTACTAGAGGTAGACGCCTCTTCGGTCGGTGCTGGTGCAGTCCTGTACCAGAAAGACGAACGAGGAAGGAAGCATCCTTGTTTCTTTTTCTCCAAGACCTTTTCTCCGGCCGAGAGGAACTACTCCATAGGGGATAGGGAGTTACTGGCGATGAAACTAGCATTCCAGGAATGGCGGCATCTCCTGGAGGGTGCGAAGCATCCATTTGAAGTATTTTCCGACCATAAAAATCTCACATACCTCCAGACAGCACAACGCCTGAACCCAAGGCAGGCCCGTTGGTCCTTGTTCTTCTCCCGGTTCCGCTTTATTATCCGCCACCTGGCCGGTGAGAAGAATGTACGGGCCGATGCCTTGTCACGTTGTATGGTTGTGTTGGAGGAGGACGAGGAGGAGCCTCGTCTTATACTACCCCCGGACAGCTTGAGGATGGTCACTCCCACTTCTTTGGACCAGGTGCCACCTGGCAAGACCCTCGTTCCCCCTGAACTACGGAATGAGGTGCTATCGTGGGCCCATGCCTCCAAGGTCGGGGGTCACTTTGGGGTCAAAAGGACCAGAGACCTTGTGACTAGGCACTATTGGTGGCCGAGACTACCCCAGGACATACAGGAGTATGTGGGAGCCTGTATGTCGTGTGCACGGAATAAGCCGTCCCGGCAGAGACCGGCAGGTCTTCTTCACCCACTGCCAGTGCCGGATCGTCCCTGGTAAGTGGTGGGAATGGACTTCCTGGGAGATCTGCCCAAGTCAGCAGGTCACAAGGTGGTATGGGTCATCACGGATCACTTCTCTAAAATGGTCCACTTGGTGCCTCTCCCACGACTCCCGACGTCACGTGCTCTCGCCACCTTGTTCATTCGGCATGTATTTAGGTTGCATGGCATGCCTGACAAGGTGGTGAGCGACCGGGGTCCCCAGTTCGCGTCTCGCTTCTGGAGAGAGCTCTGTAAGCTCCTGCAGATAGAGCTGAACATCTCCTCCGCATACCATCCCGAAACCAATGGACTGGTAGAGAGGACCAATCAGACCTTGGTAACTTACCTCCGCCATTTTATCTCCGCGCACCACGACAACTGGGCTAACCTCCTTCCTTGGGCCGAATTTGCCATTAATAATTCGGTCCATGAATCCTCTGGTCAGACTCCGTTCCTGCTCAATAACGGACAACATCCCAGAATCCCGGTTCCGATGCCCATTACGTCACCCGATCCTAGAGTGGAGGATTGGGCGACCGAGGCCCGGGAGATCTGGGATAACACCCAAGAGGCCCTTAAGAGGGCTAAAGACCGGATGGTGACAACGGCTGATGAGCGCCGCCGCCCTGCACCATCCTTCGCCCCTGGTGACCTAGTGTGGCTGTCCTCTAAGAATGTTAACCTACGGGTACAGGCAGCCAAGTTCGCCCCTAGGTACCTGGGTCCGTTTAAAGTGCTAGAGCAGGTGAACCCGGTGGCATACCGACTCCAGCTCCCTCCACGCTGGGCTATAGCCAACACCTTTCACGTGTCCCTCCTGAAACCCGTACGACTTAATAAGTTCTCGGGGTCCCTGACGCCTCAAACTGACTCCCCGCCCGATGACTCTGAGGTGGCGAAGCTTGTGGAGACAAAAGTTATACGGGGCAGGAGGTACTACCTCGTGGAGTGGGTCGGCCGTGGTCCGGAGCATAGATCCTGGGAATTGGAGGATCTTATCCACGCCCCGGGTTTGATAGCGGCCTTCGAGCATGGGCAGGGGGGGGGGCCTAGACGGGGGGGTAATGTTACACCTCGTGGCTCTCCTGTGGCAAGGAATGAGACAGTCTCCTTGCCTGCCAGGAGCGCTCCTGCTCAGCAGCGCCGAAGGTCTGCCAGACTGCGCAGAGTGCAGGAGAAACCTCCTCAGAGAGGCAGCACAAGGGTGACACCTAGTGGTACTCCTGTTGCAAGAAATGAGGCGGTCTCCCATTCCTTGCCTGCCACAGCTCCTCCTGCTCAGCAGCCTCGAAGGTCTGCGAGGCTGCGCAATGTGCAGAGGTTTACTTCTCAGGGAAGCAGTGAGACTCCCGTTATCTCTACACATTGTGAGACCGAGGATCCCGCCTCTATTTCCCAGAGGCAGGAGGGTGAGCATGTGCTATGCTTGGTGGATCCTGATTCGCCCACTGACGTCACACGGCTTGATGACAAGGCTGGTGACGTGGTGAATCCTGACTGGCCAGGCTGGGATGTCGTGGATCCTGATTGGGTCAAGTCCGTCATCTCCGCCTCGTGCCCGCCCTTGGCTGGAGCTACACCTCCTTAAAAGCTCCTCCTGCCATCATGGCGGCGCGCGACCGTCCTTCTATGTTTGGATGTCTGGCAGCGTGCTGCCACGCCACTGCTCAGGCATTATCTTCTTCTGTGGGCTTGGCCCTTGCTGCTTAGGCAGCACCTGGTTTGCAGGCCGTGTCCCTGCCTTGCTGCTCCGGCAGTAGCTCCTTCTACAGGCCGTGTTCCTGTCCCAGGTGAGCTCCTCGAGTCTCCACTGGACTCACCTGGTTATTGAAAGCACACGTGCGTGGGCACCTCTGTGCTACCCTCGTGCCATATTCTCGTGACTTCCACTGGCACACGTGCGTGGGCACCTCTGTGCTTCCCCGTGCAACAGGTACACCGAGCCGTGTGATCCCTGCCATACAACCCACACGGGTTAGGGCAGACCGGTGTACATAGATCGTCTGTGACATTCCAGACGATCGCTAGCAGCAACCCGCTCACTCTTCACCCACCATAGCAGCGGTCCCTTACACCGCACAGTGGACCTTGACCGGCGGAAGCTGTCCATTCCCCATCTTGGCACGCTTCCCCGGGTCCCCCTCGTAACAGTTCAGTATGCCTTCAATTTTGACTAAATCCCCAAAAGTGTCACCAGCAAAGCACCCCCACACCATCACACTTCCTCCTCCATGCTGTAGCATGTAGAGTCCATCCGTTCACCTTTTCTGCATCGCACAAAGACACGGTGGTTGGATCCAAAGATCTCAAATTTGGACTCATCAGACCAAAGCACAGATTTCCACTGGTCTAATGTCCATTCCTTGTGTTCTTTAGCCCAAACAAGTCTCTTCTGCTTGTTGCCTGTCCTTAACAGTGCTTTCCTAACAACTATTTTACCATGAAGGCCTGCTGCACAAAGTCTCCTCTTAACAGTTGTTCTAGAGATGTGTCTGTTGCTAGAACACTGTGTGTCCGTGACCTGGTCTCTAATCTGAGCTGCTGTTAACCTGCGATTTCTGAGGCTGGTGATTCGGATAAACCTATCCTCCGCAGCAGAGCTGACTCTTGGTCTTCCTTTCCTCATGTAGCCAGTTTCTTTGTAGCATTTGATGGTTTTTGCCACTGCACTTGGGGACACTTTCAAAATTTTTCCAATTGAACTGACTGACCTTCATTTCTTAAAGTAATGATGGCCACTCGTTTTTCTTTACTTAACTGCTTTTTTCTTGCCATAATTCAAATTCTAACAGTCTATTCAGTAGGACTATCAGCTGTGTATCCACCAGACTTCTGCACAACACAATTGATGGTCCCAACCCCATTTATAAGGCAAAAAATCCCACTTATTAAACCTGACAGGGCACACCTGTGAAGTGAAAACCATTTCCGGTGACTACCTCTTGAAGCTCATCAAGAGAATGCCAAGAGTGTGCAAAGCAGTAATCAAAGCAAACAGTGGCAACTTTGAAGAAGGTGTGTCCAAACTTTTGGTCTGTACAGTATATATATGTATATATATCCAGCAAAGCAAACCGCGCAGGGATGCATCGCCAAATGGCTCCTGAGCATGTACAAACATAGTTGTGCCGAGAAGCAGGTGGGGTCATGAAGCGGCGGGGCACGCATGCGTACATCAGATCCCGGGGATAGTGCAAAAGCAAATATACAGGGAAAGATTGCCATAAAGTGCAATATATAAAGTGCATACGAATAAATAATAGAATATAAAATGGTGCAGTTTAATTTATTTTTATATCATTAAAACCACTAAAAACAAAAAGATCACAGACATGGCCCAAAACTAAAGTCATTTCAAATGGCAACTTTCTGGCTTTAAGAAACACTAAAAAAAATCATGAAAACATAATGTGCAGCTAGTAATGGTTACTTTTGAAGACTAAAAAGGTCAATTATGAGGAAAAAAATTATGGAATCACCCTGTAAATTTTCATTCCCAAAACTAACACCTGCATCATATAAGATCTGCTCGTTAGTCTGCATCTAAAAAGGAGTGATCACACCTTGGAGAGCTGTTGCACCAAGTGGACTGACATGAATCACGGCTCCAACACGAGAGATGTCAATTGAAATAAAGGAGAGGATTATAATTATCAAACTCTTAAAAAGGGGTAAATCATCACACAATGTTGCAAAAGATGTTGGTTGTTCACAGTCAGCTGTGTCTAAAATCTAGACCAAATACAAACAACACGGGAAGGTTGTTAAAGGGAAACATACTGGTAGACCAAGGAAAATATCAAAGCATCAAGACAGGAAACTTAAAACAATATGTCTCCAAGACAGGAAATGCACAACAAAACAAATGAGGAACGAATGGGAGGAAACTGGAGTCAATGTCTGTGACCGAACTGTAAGAAACCGCCTAAAGGAAATGGGATTTGCATACAGAAAAGCTAAACAATAAAAAAGATGACTGCTTGAAGAGAATATGTAAATTTCCACAGTCGTTGATGATATGGGGCTGCATGTAAGGTAAAGGCACTGGGGAGATGGCTGTCATTACATCTTCAATAATACCCAAGTTTACATTGAAATTTTGGACACTTTTCTTATCTAATCAATTGAAAGTATGTTTGGGGATGATGAAATCATTTATCAAAATGATAATGTATCCTGCCATAGAGCAAAAACTGTGAAAACATTCCTTGAAAGAAAACACATAATGTCAGTGACTTGGCCTGCAAATAGTCCGGATCTCAATCTGATCTGGCAACAGCAATCAGAGAAAGCTGGAGCCAGATTGATGAAGAGTGCTGTTTGTCACTCATTAAGTCCATGCCTCAGAGACTGCACGCTGTTATAAAAGCCAGAGGTGGTGCCACAATATACTAGTGATGTATTGGAGGGTTCTTTTGATTGTTTTTTTTTCATGATTCCATAATTTTGTCCTCATAATTGAGTGATTCCATATTTTTCCCCCTGTTTGGTCTTGAAAAGTAACCGGTACTAGCTAGCACAATATGTGTTCATGATTTTTTTAGTGTTTCTTAAAGCCAGAAAGTTGACATTTGAAACTACTTTAGTTTTGTGCCGTCTGTGATCTGCTTTTTTTCTAAAAAAAAAAAAGTAAACAAATGAATGAACATCCTCAGAGCCAGGCGAGTTCATCATTTTTGTAGTAGTATATATGTACATGTATATATGCAGTATGTACATGTATAATATATACACAATATATAGAGGAAAAACACGATGAATTGATACATAACATATTCACAGAGTGACAGTAAAACCTAATAAATTAATGAACTAAAGAAACAAAATAACTAAGAATATATGCAGTGCATCATGGAAAACAATTGCCATTCTTCAATTTAATTAATTCTGTCTCTTCATTTCCAAGGATATATAGACGGAGATATCATATTGTGCTTTTGCACTAGAAGAATAATTAAAAAAAAAAAAAAGAAAACTGTGGGATTGAAAGAGACAAATTAAACAAACATGAAAAATAAACAGTTAGAAATGAATAAAAATAAAAATAAAGGCAAATAGATAAATCAAATGTAAAAAAAAGAAAAGTCTACATAAAAATGCAAAGCTCAATGTCTCATTAAATCCATCCAGGACCTAGACCATAATTCCTTATCCATTTAGTTTCCCTTTGTGTGAGCAGCTTTATAATGTTTCCTTCTTTGATGCCTCCATGAAGGGCTGATAGCAATTCCACATACCATGAATGTTCTCGGGTTGCAGACGAGGCATGTTTTAAAATGATGTGATATAGATTTTAGTTGTGTAATGTCTTCTACTGTCCTGGAAGTAGTCTGGATAAAAAAAAAATCGGTCTGCACTTAGACAAGTGCAAGTGAAAAATGGGTCAAATCCAAAATAATAAATTCACTGCACTCATAGATTGTGATGCAAAAAAAATTTAAATTTATTGAGGCGACTCTGAAGTCATTCGATGTTTCGACCCCACCTGGGTCTTAGGGGGGCTTTACACGTTGCGACATCGCTTCCGAAATATCGTCGGGGTCACGTTGTTAGTGACCCACATCCGGCGCCGGTAACGACATCACAATGTGTAAATCCTAGATGCGCCGATAAACGATCGCAAAAGCGTCAAAAATCGGTGATCTGTGTAGCGTCGGTCATTTTCATAATGTCGGGTCGACTGCAGGTACGATGTTGTTTGTCGCTCCTGCGGCAGCACACATCGCTGTGTGTAAACCCGCAGGAGCGACAAACATCTCCTTACCTGCGTCCCGACGGCAATGCGTAAGGGAGAAGGTGGGCGGGATGTTATGTCCCGCTCATCTCAGCCCCTCCGCTTCTATTGGCCGGCCGATTAGTGACGTCGCTGTGACGCCGAACATACCTCCCCCTTGTAGGAGGGATAGTTCGGCAGTCACAGCGACGTTGCCAAGCAGGTATGTGTGTGTGAAGCTGCCGTAGCGATAATGTTCGCTACGGCAGCAATCACCACATATCGCATGTGCGACACTGGCGGGTACTATCGCGCTGGACATCGCTAGCCGATGCTAGCGATGTCGCAACGTGTAAAGTACTCCTAAGTCAAGAGTCGCTGAAAGATGGGTGCCTGGGATATGGAAATTTGAATGGCTTATAGTGTTGGTAGAGAATACCTTGAGGATAAAGGTCCTGGGTTTAGCCAGCGCAACAGCGCTGTAGCTGGTTATATGGTGTATCCTCAAGGATACATCTTATAACCAGCCACAGCGCTGCTGCGCTGGTAAATCCCAGGACCTTTATCCTCAAGGTATTCTCCACCAATGCTATAATCCACTGGAAGTAGTCTAGGACAGTAGTGAATGGTGAGATATGGAGCCTGAAAGTCAAAAGTTCAAAATATCGTTACTCTTTTGCTCATCAGTGTGTCACTCTTGACTCTGGGTGATGGTACTGCCGAGCAAAAGTGGACCCACTGGACCACAGGGGGACCCCGGGCCTACCCTTTTGTAGAAGGTGTTTGACTAAGCAGCCACCGCGAGACGGACACCAGGTGCTACTCCCAGCGCAGGGACCAGGACTGAGGCAGCTGACCCCCAGGGCAGGGGCGGACACAGGAGTAGACAGGGCTGAGTCTGAAGTGTAGACAGGGACCACTAGAGAGGCAGAGGTAGATGGCACAGACAGGGCAGACAGATAGGGTCGCTAGCAAGGCTGTGATCACTGGAATAGCTGAGGCTGGATGCACGGCCGGGCTGGACAGGCCCAGTCTCTGATATGGTGAGGGCCACTGGGATAGATGAGGCTGGAAATGTGACTCCCTGGCCAAGCCGGGTAGTCACAGATAGGGCCTCGCATTACACCAGTCCCCTAACAAGGTGACATCAGCCAAGCATTAAACCCTAGTCACCCCCTCAGTGCTTGATGGACACACCAGGGGGCGTAGCCAGGCGGTTGGACACGCCCACCGAGGAGTTCAGAGGGCCTGGGGTGGGAAAAGTAGTCAGTCTGTTAGTCTGGGAATCAGTGAGTGGAGGTGAAGTTAAGTGGAGGCAGGCCTGTGTGTCAGGTCTGCAACTAACTGACAGGTGCCAGGGTAGGAGCCCGAGCGCCTTTGGCTAGGAGGCAGATGGAGGCCTCTGCCTGCAGGAGCCGAGAAGATGGCTCGGTGGAACCGCGGTGGACCGGGACAGGGTAGTGGCCCGCCGGTACCGACCCAGGGAACCGACTCGGAAACCGGAGCACAAAGGAGGGAACTCAGACCCTGAAGCTAGGTCCAGAAGCTACTGGGGGCTAGCTAATTAACTGATTGCGGCCAGGACTATAGGTTCTGTCCCACCCAAAGTCCCGACTGAAGACAACAGCCCAACGAAGGGGATAGAAAGCCACCGCCACGGCAGAGAGATCCCACAGGCCAGCGTCTGCGGGCCAAGGGCTCCTTAGGCGACCACAAGCCGGGGAGCGGACTCCTGTAGTTGCAAGCGCAGGTAGTCACACAAACAGGTGCAGGAGAAAGGCAGAGACCACCAACCGGGTGGGGGACCAGACTGCAGCCGGCTGTGGGCACCGACCACCATCACCTTGGTTTACCAGAGACTCGTGTGTGTTTACTAATAGTGAGTACATCAGTGCCCTCCAGCTGCCCATCTCCCTGCACCGCCCAACTACTTCCCAAACGGGCCCCGGGGCCACCATCCCTACCCACGGAGGGGTTAACAACTTGCTGCGCAACATCTCCCCCGGGTGCTCCCTAACTGCAGCGGTGGTGTCCACCTTCACCACAACCCGTGGGTGATGTCACGAACTTAAACACGGCTCCGGCCGTACACCTACGTCCCCAAACCGTCAACCCCTTTTAGATCGGAGTGACCGTGGGACCGCCGGGTCCGGAGACCCTCGAGCCACCCACTGAAGGTCTGGACCCGAGCGGCTCGGCTGCCGCCGAGCACGGGGCGGCACACCCCGATTTCCTGGCACTGTAAACAGGATACTTATCCATCCACTTACCTTGTAGAAGTGCACCTTGAAGTGAAGTCAGCGGTGATCCGTTGTAAAGTTTTCAAAATCCGCCATCTTGCCGCCATCTTTTGGCGCAAAGTTTCCCGCCAGAGCCTTCTTCCCCGTGAAAAGAGCGCGAAAATTGAAGCCCCACCCCCTGGGAACACGGCCGTAAAGCAAAGCCAGAAGTCGAAAAACTAAACTTACTGGCCGGCGAGAGGAGTACTGCGAAAAGACCAAGGGGGGCGGGTGAAGATTCTGCGACATGTGACCGAGCAGATAAAGGGCAGGGACTCCAGGACCCTGCCGCCCTTCTGGTTCCTGGACCCCGAGAGAGCGACATGGCTGACCCATCCAGCAAGCCCAGAGTACCGGAGCCCGCGCCTGGAACAGCGGTGTGGGTGGAAGCCCGGACGACGCAGATGTGCCGCTGTCTGCAGGCCCAGGTGCACTTCTTGATGGAGCGGTGGGTGGACGAGATGGAGGAAGTGACTGCGGCCATGCGGGCACGCGAAGTGGAGGCAACTTTAGAGGAGCGGGTAAGTGACCCACGCCCCTATGTCCCCGAGGGACCGGCCGACACGGCTGAGGGACCCGGTCTGCCCCTGCCCTCTATATTGCTTCCCTCGACGCCCGTACCAGTTGCCACTGCTCCCCCGCTCGGTCCGCCGCCACCAACACCGGCAGCGGAGTCCAATCCACCAGCCCACGAGGGCCCACCTGCAGAAACCGCCGGCAAACAGCCCATTGCCACTCCAACACCGACACCGGCCCCGAGAAAGATTCATCTTCGGAGGATGCCCAGCCCCGGTGTGGACCCGTCGGTCCCGGAAAGTAACCGCGCCCCTGGTGATTCAGGCCCCAGCAGTCCGCCCGGCCAAGATGGAGGTGGCCGTTGACCGGAAGCCAGCCCAACAGGTAAAGCTGGCCGCTCCCAGGTTTCAAGCCTCGGCTGAGTCGTCACGGGGTTGCTGCTGTGAGGCAGCTGAGCAGGCCACAACACAGCGGGGTTCCCCAATGCAGAAGGTGTTGGTCATAGCCGGCACAGGGGAGCTCCAGCTGGGCCCGACCCCGCGCAGAGCGAACCGGAGAAGGAGGACGCTCCGTATTGGGAGCGGCAGCAGCGCCAGCTGGGCTGGGAGATTGCGGCCCTGGAAAAGAGGAAGGCGGAGGTGCTGTCCCGTACCATTAGAGATATGGAAAACCTCCGCAATGCCACCTTCCTGGACGCGGAGATCTTTGTGTCCCGGAGGGACGTCAATCCCCACCTCCCAATGGGTCACCCAGACTGGGACTTGGAACCCAATGAGCTGGTTACATACACCCGGCATTGCGGGGAGAGGGGATGGTTCGCACTTGATGCGAAGAGGAGGGTGAGCCGCAGTACCCGGAGGCACACCCATTCCCCTCCCCCGCCATACAGTCCTGAGGAAGAAAAAAAAGGTAGCGGTTCCCAGCTACCATCCTGCCCGTCCCCATTGGGACTCTGTTGATTTACCCCCCATTTACAAAACAGACATGGCTGTGAACTAGTAGGCCACCCAAAAACTATTGGGCCTTGTAAATAGTCCCTGGACCACCCTTTTCAAGTCCTGCAGTCTCCGGAGAGGCTGGTTGGAGGAAGGGCCTCCGGGAAATTGTAGGCCGAGGTCCTGTCACTAGTGAGACCGGTGACGACCCTCTGGGTCAGGAGTCCCCTGGATGTGGGGCCTCTGAGAGAGACTGCCGGGTAAGGAACTTATTACAAGCCCGTGTGAGCAACACCCGGACCCGAACCCGTTTCCTGGACTATGGAAAAGGGGTGCTGACCTGGTTTTTAGAGGCAGCATCAGGGTTAGGTTTGCTTGGATGGGCAAAGTGAAAAGGACCCGGTCCCGTCCCCGGTTAATAAAAATGTTCTGCAACGTTTAAGTAATATGCCTCTTTGCCTCTTGCAAGGGAAGAAAAACAAATATGTTTGAAAATTGTTCAAATGTTATTACACTTGTAAATATGTTTTTTATCTTTTCCAGTTAAAGAAAAATAAACGGTGGTGGTTGGACAGCCCGCGGACGGTCTGTGGTTAATCAAGGGGGAGTGTGACTCCCTGGCTGGGCCAGGTAGTCACAGATAGGGCCTCGCATTATACCAGTCCCCTAACAAGGTGACAGCAGCCAAACATTAAACCCTAGTCACCCCCCTCAATGCTTGATGGACACACCAGGGGGCGAAGCCAGGCGGTTGGACACGCCCACCGAGGAGTTCAGAGGGCCTGGGGTGGGAAAAGTAGTCAGTCTGTTAGTCTGGGAGTCAATGAGTGGAGATGAAGTTAAGTGGAGGCAGGCCTGTGTGTCAGGTCTACAACTAACTGACAAGTGCCATGGTAGTAGCCCGGGTGCCTTTGGCTAGGAGGCAGACGGAGGCCTCTGCCTGCAGGAGCCAGGAAGATGGCTCGGTGGAACCGTGGTGGACAGGGTAGTGGCCCGTCGGTACCGACCCAGGGAACCGACTCGGAAACTGGAGCACAAAGGGGGGTACTCAGACCCTGAAGCTAGGTCCAGAAGCTACTGGGGGCTAGCTAATTAACTGATTGCGGCCAGGACTATAGGTTCTGTCCCACCCAAAGTCCCGACTGAAGACAACAGCCCAAAGAGGGGGATAGAAAGCCACCGCCACGGCAGAGAGATCCCATGGGCCAGCGTCTGTGGGCAAAGGGCTCCTTAGGTGACCACAAGCTGGGGAGCGGACTCCTGTAGTTGCAAGCGCAGGTAGTCGACCATCACACAAACAGGTGCAGGAGAAAGGCAGAGACCACCAACCGGGTGGGGGACCAGACTGCAGCCGGGTGCGGGCACCAACCACCATCACCTTGGTTTACCAGAGACTCGTGTGTGTTTACTAATAGTGAGTACATGCAGTGCCCTCCGTCTGCCCATCTCCCTGCACCGCCCAACTACTCCCCCAACGGGCCCCGGGGCCACCATCCCTACCCACGGAGGAGTTAACAACTTGCTGTGCAACATCTCCCCCGGGTGCCCCATAACTGCAGTGGTGGTGCCCACCTTCACCACAACCCGTGGGTGGCGTCAGGAACTTAAACACAGCTCCGGCCGTACACCTACGTCCCCAAACCGCCAACCCCTTTTAGATCGGAGTGACCGTGGGACCGCCGGGTCCGGAGACCCTCGAGCCACCCACTGAAGGTCCGGACTCGAGCGGCTCGGCTGAGCACAGAAGCACAAACGGGACACACAAGCACAGTCTCTAGTGTGGCGGATGCCAGTAGAATAGATGAGGGTGGAGGCACAACCAAGATGGACAGGCACAGTCTCTGGTGTGGCAGGGCCACCGGGATAGCTGAGGCTGGACACACAGCTGGGACACACAGGCACAGTCTATAGTGTGGCAAGGGAACCGGAATAGCTGAGGCTGGAGGGACGGACAGGCAGGCACACTGTTACAGACAGTACAGGACCGACAGGCAGGGAACCAACAGGATTGAATTGATAGGACAGACAAGGGGACCGGACAACTAGCTAGCTGAAGAACTGGACACTGACTAACTAAGCTAAGGCATTGATCAGGCAACTCCCCTTGTGGGAGCTTGCCTTAAATACCCAGTGCCTCTCAGCAACAGGGTGGGAAGCAGTTCCTGGGAGTGGTGCACTGACCCTTTAAGGTGAGACAGACAAGGAGACCTGACAACTAGGCCACTGGGATAGCTGAGGCTGGATGCACAGCCGAGGCGGATAGGCACAGTCTCTGGTGTGGCGGGGCCACCAGGTTAGCTGAGGCTGGAGGCACAGCCAGGAAGGACAGCCACAGTCTCTGGTGTGGTGAGGGCCACTGGATTAGCTGAGGCTTGAGGCACGGCTGGGGCGGACAGGAACAGTCTCTGATGCGGTAAGGGCAACCGGAATAGCTGAGGCTGGAGGGATGGACAGAGAGGGACACTGTTACCGACATTACAGGACTGACAGGCAGGGAACCAACAGGATTGAACAGATGGGACAGACAAGGGGAACTGAAAACTAGCTATCTGAAGAACTGGACTCTGACTAGCTAAGCTAAGGCATTGATCAGGCAACTCCCCTTGTAGGAGCTTGCCTTAAATACCCATTGCCTCTCAGCGAAAGGGTGGGAAGCAGGTCCTGGGAGTTGCGCACTGGCCCTTTAAGATAGGAGTGCTCCCGGAGGTGCTATGATGTGCACACAAACTTTGGGAGGTGGGAGAGGAGACGCCCACGTGGAGGAGAAGCAAAGACTCGGCAACGGTGGTGAGTTAGAAAGGTTCACCGAAGCAGAGCAAGGAGTGCAGGGTCACAGTGTTACAGTAAGCTTCGAGATGGAATCTGAGTTGGTAAACAGCAGAAATAACCTACCATAGCCTTAGGGTACCTTCACACTTAGCGATGCAGCAGCGATCCGACCAGCGATCTGACCTGGTCAGGATCGCTGCTGCATCGCTACATGGTCGCTGGTGAGTAGAGTTGAGCGCGGTTCGTGGTTCGTGGTTCTCCAGTTCGCGGCTCGAGTGATTTTGGGGCATGTTCTAGATCGAACTAGAACTCGAGCTTTTTGCAAAAGCTCGGTAGTTCTAGAAACGTTCGAGAACGGTTCTAGCAGCCAAAAAACAGCTAAATCATAGCTTGGTTTCTGCTGTAATAGTGTAAGTCACTCTGTGAATCAAACTATTATCACATTTCAGTGTATAGTGTGCGTGAACAGCGCCTTCAGATCACTGCTGTTTCTATAATGGCGATCGCCATTTTTTTTTTTTTTTTTTCTTGTCTTCCTTCCCTAAGCGCGCGCGTCTTGTGGGGCGGGCCAGCATGTCAGCCAATCCCAGACACACACACAGCTAAGTGGACTTTGAGCCAGAGAAGCAACGGCATGTGTGATAGGATCTGCATGTCACATGTCCCTGCATTATAAAACCGGACATTTTCTTCACGGACGCCATTATCTGCCTTCTGCGTCTTTGGTGTCAGACATCACTGTCGCAGCTCCGTCTTCCTGAGTCCTATAGCCGATACAGCTGTATGCGCTGCATACACAGCGTTAGACAGCTTAGGGAGAGCACTTTATAGCAGTCCTTTTAAGGGCTCCAACCGGCAGGGTCAGAGAGCCATAGGTGACAGGTCCTGCAAACAGCAACAGCGTCTGTGTAGCCCAGGTCAGGGATTTCCTACCTGCATTTCACCATTAGGAGGGAATAGAAAGGCAGGCTTCCATTCCTCTACCCAGAGCACCACAATCCTGCCACTGTACCCTCTTGTCCTCTGCACACTCCAACTGATAACTAAGCCATTATACTAGCAAACACTCAGTGTACCTAGTGGCATCCTATACGTGGCTATTGGACTTTGCTATAGTCCCACTAGTGCAAAGACATTTGCAGAGCGCGTCTGCCTGCATTGCACACTACAACTCATTCTAAACAAGCCATTATACTAGCAAACACTCAGTGTACCTAGTGGCATCCTATACGTGGCTATTGGACTTTGCTATAGTCCCACTAGTGCAAAGACATTTGCAGAGCGCGTCTGCCTGCATTGCACACTACAACTCATTCTAACCAAGCCATTATACTAGCAAACACTCAGTGTACCTAGTGGCATCCTATACGTGGCTATTGGACTTTGCTATAGTCCCACTAGTGCAAAGACATTTGCAGAGCGCGTCTGCCTGCATTGCACACTCCAACTCATTAAAACCAAGCCATTATACTAGCAAACACTCAGTGTACCTAGTGGCATCCTATACGTGGCTATTGGACTTTGCTATAGTCCCACTAGTGCAAAGACATTTGCATAGCGCGTCTGCCGGCATTGCACACTCAAACTCATTTTAACTAAGCCATTATACTAGCAAACACTCAGTGTACCTAGTGGCATCCTATACGTGGCTATTGGACTTTGCTATAGTCCCACTAGTGCAAAGACATTAGCAGAGCACATCTGCCTGCATTGCACACTACAACTCATTCTAACCAAGCCATTATACTAGCAAACACTCAGTGTACCTAGTGGCATCCTATACGTGGCTATTGGACTTTGCTATAGTCCCACTAGTGCAAAGACATTTGCATAGCGCGTCTGCCTGCATTGCACACTCAAACTCATTTTAACTAAGCCATTATACTAGCAAACACTCAGTGTACCTAGTGGCATCCTATACGTGGCTATTGGACTTTGCTATAGTCCCACTAGTGCAAAGACATTAGCAGAGCACATCTGCCTGCATTGCACACTACAACTCATTCTAACCAAGCCATTATACTAGCAAACACTCAGTGTACCTAGTGGCATCCTATACGTGGCTATTGGACTTTGCTATAGTCCCACTAGTGCAAAGACATTTGCATAGCGCGTCTGCCTGCATTGCACACTCAAACTCATTTTAACTAAGCCATTATACTAGCAAACACTCAGTGTACCTAGTGGCATCCTATACGTGGCTATTGGACTTTGCTATAGTCCCACTAGTGCAAAGATATTAGCAGAGCACATCTGCCTGCATTGCACACTCCAACTTTTTTAAACTAAGCAATTTTACTAGCAAACACTCAGTGTACCTAGTGGCATCCTAAACGTGGCTATTGGACTTTGCTATAGTGCCACTAGTGCAAAGACATTTGCAGAGCACGTCTGCCTGCATTGCACACTACAACTCATTGTTACTAAGCCATTATACTAGCAAACACTCAGTGTACCTAGTTGTATCCTAAACGTGGCTATTGTACTTTTGTCTATTCACAGTATTGGAACGATATTTGCAGCACGTCTGCCTGCATTGCACACTCTAACTTTTTTAAACTCAGCCATTTATAGTAGCAAACACTCAGTGTACCTAGTTGTATCCTAAACGTGGCTATTGTACTTTTGTCAATTCACAGTATTGGAACGTTATTTGCAGCACGTCTGCCTGCATTGCACACTCAAACTATTTTAAACTCAGCCATTTATAGTAGCAAACACTCAGTGTACCTAGTTGTATCCTAAACGTGGCTATTGTACTTTTGTCTATTCACAGTATTGGAACGATATTTGCAGCACGTCTGCCTGCATTGCACACTCTAACTTTTTTAAACTCAGCCATTATACTAGCAAACACTCAGTGTACCTAGTTGTATCCTAAACGTGGCTATTGTACTTTTGTCAATTCACAGTATTGGAACGTTATTTGCAGCACGTCTGCCTGCATTGCACACTCAAACTTTTTTAAACTCAGCCATTTATAGTAGCAAACACTCAGTGTACCTAGTTGTATCCTAAACGTGGCTATTGTACTTTTGTCAATTCACAGTATTGGAACGTTATTTGCAGCACGTCTGCCTGCATTGCACACTCAAACTTTTTTAAACTCAGCCATTTATAGTAGCAAACACTCAGTGTACCTAGTTGTATCCTAAACGTGGCTATTGTACTTTTGTCTATTCACAGTATTGGAACGTTATTTGCAGCACGTCTGCCTGCATTGCACACTCTAACTTTTTTAAACTCAGCCATTATACTAGCAAACACTCAGTGTACCTAGTTGTATCCTAAACGTGGCTATTTTACTTTTGTCTATTCACAGTATTGGAACGATATTTGCAGCACGTCTGCCTGCATTGCACACTCTAACTTTTTTAAACTCAGCCATTATACTAGCAAACACTCACTGTACCTAGTTGTATCCTAAACGTGGCTATTGTACTTTTGTCAATTCACAGTATTGGAACGTTATTTGCAGCACGTCTGCCTGCATTGCACACTCAAACTTTTTTAAACTCAGCCATTATACTAGCAAACACTCACTGTACCTAGTTGTATCCTAAACGTGGCTATTGTACTTTTGTCAATTCACAGTATTGGAACGTTATTTGCAGCACGTCTGCCTGCATTGCACACTCAAACTTTTTTAAACTCAGCCATTATACTAGCAAACACTCACTGTACCTAGTTGTATCCTAAACGTGGCTATTGTACTTTTGTCAATTCACAGTATTGGAACGTTATTTGCAGCACGTCTGCCTGCATTGCACACTCAAACTTTTTTAAACTCAGCCATTTATAGTAGCAAACACTCAGTGTACCTAGTTGTATCCTAAACGTGGCTATTGTACTTTTGTCTATTCACAGTATTGGAACGTTATTTGCAGCACGTCTGCCTGCATTGCACACTCTAACTTTTTTAAACTCAGCCATTATACTAGCAAACACTCAGTGTACCTAGTTGTATCCTAAACGTGGCTATTTTACTTTTGTCTATTCACAGTATTGGAACGATATTTGCAGCACGTCTGCCTGCATTGCACACTCTAACTTTTTTAAACTCAGCCATTATACTAGCAAACACTCACTGTACCTAGTTGTATCCTAAACGTGGCTATTGTACTTTTGTCAATTCACAGTATTGGAACGTTATTTGCAGCACGTCTGCCTGCATTGCACACTCAAACTTTTTTAAACTCAGCCATTTATAGTAGCAAACACTCAGTGTACCTAGTTGTATCCTAAACGTGGCTATTGTACTTTTGTCAATTCACAGTATTGGAACGTTATTTGCAGCACGTCTGCCTGCATTGCACACTCAAACTTTTTTAAACTCAGCCATTTATAGTAGCAAACACTCAGTGTACCTAGTTGTATCCTAAACGTGGCTATTGTACTTTTGTCAATTCACAGTATTGGAACGTTATTTGCAGCACGTCTGCCTGCATTGCACACTCAAACTTTTTTAAACTCAGCCATTTATAGTAGCAAACACTCAGTGTACCTAGTTGTATCCTAAACGTGGCTATTGTACTTTTGTCTATTCACAGTATTGGAACGATATTTGCAGCACGTCTGCCTGCATTGCACACTCTAACTTTTTTAAACTCAGCCATTATACTAGCAAACACTCAGTGTACCTAGTTGTATCCTAAACGTGGCTATTGTACTTTTGTCAATTCACAGTATTGGAACGTTATTTGCAGCACGTCTGCCTGCATTGCACACTCAAACTTTTTTAAACTCAGCCATTTATAGTAGCAAACACTCAGTGTACCTAGTTGTATCCTAAACGTGGCTATTGTACTTTTGTCAATTCACAGTATTGGAACGTTATTTGCAGCACGTCTGCCTGCATTGCACACTCAAACTTTTTTAAACTCAGCCATTTATAGTAGCAAACACTCAGTGTACCTAGTTGTATCCTAAACGTGGCTATTGTACTTTTGTCTATTCACAGTATTGGAACGTTATTTGCAGCACGTCTGCCTGCATTGCACACTCTAACTTTTTTAAACTCAGCCATTATACTAGCAAACACTCAGTGTACCTAGTTGTATCCTAAACGTGGCTATTTTACTTTTGTCTATTCACAGTATTGGAACGATATTTGCAGCACGTCTGCCTGCATTGCACACTCTAACTTTTTTAAACTCAGCCATTATACTAGCAAACACTCACTGTACCTAGTTGTATCCTAAACGTGGCTATTGTACTTTTGTCAATTCACAGTATTGGAACGTTATTTGCAGCACGTCTGCCTGCATTGCACACTCAAACTTTTTTAAACTCAGCCATTTATAGTAGCAAACACTCAGTGTACCTAGTTGTATCCTAAACGTGGCTATTGTACTTTTGTCTATTCACACTACTGCAAATCTATGTGCAGCACCTCTGCATGACAACCTCGTGCTCTGTTTTTAATAAGCTATAATGATAGCACAAAATACTGCCATTTTGTGGCATCATAGAACTGGCTGTTGTATTCCATTAGTGCCCCACTGGTGACAAGCTATTTCTAGCACCTCTACATCACACCCTCATGCACATTTAGCTACGCTAATGTTATAGCAAACTCATGGAATTCATTGCTGCATTTCATAATTCGGAGGGATAGAAAGTCAGGCTTCCTTTAGCTTTTCCTTCTGTTCATAGACAGCATCTCCAAGACAAATTTCCCCTCCACGTCTAAGTGTGGAGAGGCAGCTAGTGCGCATGCGTGTGCCGATGTACCCCAGCTGCAGCATAATTACAGTGTTTCGCCTAGTGAGTATGCTCAGCCTGACTGTGCCATTCCTGACGCTAAGTCTTCATTTCGGGATACAGCGCATGCTCCCACACTAAGTGTGAAAAGCCTCTTTGCACAGGTGCTTGCATTCTGTGCCGGGTCTAAGTCCTGTTTTGTGCCTAGACACCATGCTAAAGCTGATAGTCTTTTTTCAGAGACTGTATTTCATGCTACTGAGCATGCTCAGGCACTTCCTGCATCAGAGACTAGGTCCGGTAATGAACTCTTTGGCCCTGGCCCTGATGTGGGGGTCCCATATAGACCACAGGGCATCAGGTGTCCTCCCAAATGGCTTGCAGAGGCCCACACCTATGACTTGTCACCGCATTATTGATGGTCAGACGATGACTGGTGAGGTGTTTGGGTCATGGCAGCCATGAGGTCATCATTGAAGTTGCGTTTCCAAATAGGACGCTAGTTATGCCACTCATGACGTGTCACTCTGCTTTTGTCTCCAGGAGGTGCATTGTGGTTCACCCTGGTTTGGGGCGGACCCAGGTTATAAAAGGGGCTGGAGCCAACAAGGAGGTGCGCAGTCTTCTATTATGCTCCGAAAGAGCACACCTCCATGTGTTGAACCCATTGCGGCTTTAGGCCAGAGGTAGGCAGGGATAGGGTGGTGGATGCAGGCCACCACCACAGTTGGTAACGCAGAACGGTTAAGACCAGCTCCTGTCCTAACAGTCCTGCTTGTGCAGCCCAGTGGCATTAACAGGCCTGCTGCTGCTGATGCGCCTGCTGTCCACAGGTGTGGCCCCTACGCACACGGTCAGCGTACTCAATGGCCCCTGTGTTGTTAACAGGGAGTTCCTGGGCTGGGTGGGCATGTGGACCCTGTGACGCTAACAGGGCTCACAGTCTCCAGATCCGAATGGCGTCTAACTCGGTTCAGGCTACTATTAGTTTCATAGCCACACAGCTCTGTATCCTCCACCAAACCTTCAAGTTGCCAACCTCTCCTTTTCCAACTGGGAGCACGGTGGACACTGACTGCTGAAGGTGATATATACCTTTCTCTTTCTTTTCTTATTAATTTTTGTTATATAGCGGTCACAGATTATATACCACTTTATCCAAATCTGCCAGTCCCACTGTAACAGATGTTGTTTCTTCAGCAAATGTTACAGTTGTTTAACCACCAAATCCACGGACCAAAATTTTTTTCCCCTTTCCAACACACCTGTTCCCCTTTCCAACAGCATCTGTCCTTTTTCAACTCATTTTGGGATATGACCAAAAGTGCAACTGTGCAGGGACACCGTACTCAACGCCATCTCAGCACAGCAGCCATCCCTCGGTCCCTCCGATGTGGACAAGTAAAAGACCATTTCCTCCTATCCATGACAAAGTGTTGAGATTCACTCTGTGCAGCACTGGTGTTTAGTGGAAAAGTAGATCTAAGATTGCGTACCACATTCTGCAGATACTCCTGTATACGTGCGTCTATTTCTATGGCAGGAATTAGTTCGCCAAATTTTGTCTTGTACCGGGGATCTAACAGTGTGGCAACCCAGTATTCAGGATTACTTCAAATTCATACAATCCGAGGGTCATGTAGGTAGTGCAGCAAGAAGGCGCTCATGTGTCTTGTGCATCCAGGAGGACCAAGTCCTTGGTGTGTTGGTGGCAGAGAGGTGAGAATCGTGCATCCTTCCTCTGCCCTCTACCCACAACCTCGCACAACCGAAATGTGAGCAAGCTCTCACTCATCTGCTGAGTCTTCCATGCCCATCGCCAGTTCGTCCTCCATTTCTTCATGGGCTCCTGCACTTTCATCAACACTTTTTGCTGATACTATGCGCCCTTGTTAATCCCTCTCCCTCACCATGACTGCCGCATAGGTGCCGCTGACCATCTGGACCTCGTAGATCTTGTTATCCCTTCCGCATATGACTCCTCCTGTACTTCCTCCCCTTCCTCTTGTCCCAACACCTGACTCCGAATAATAATTACAGTGTGCTCCATCATGTAGATGACCAGAATTGTCACGCTGAGAATGACATTGCCAGTGCTAAACATCTTCGTCGACATTTCAAAACTGTGTAGCAGGGTGCATAGGTCCTTGATCTGACACCACTCCAGCAGCGTGATCTGCACCACCTCTGGATCAACTTATCCCAGGCTATATGTCTTACCGTATTTCAGCAGGGCTCTGCGGTGCTGCCACACACGCTGCAACATGTGCAGATTCCAATTCCTGCGTGTCGGAACATCGCATTTCCGGCGTTTAACTGCCAGACCCTAAGACTTCCGGAGTGATGAAAGTTGTTGAGCTGCTGTGTGCGCACGATGGAAGTGAGCACATAGCGAGCGTGCCCGCTGCACAAGGCCATGTAGGCCGTGATGGTGTTTTAAAAATTGCTGGAGAATTCGGATCAACACGTGAGCCATAAAAGGCACGTGTGTCACATTGCCCTGAGGATGGCCCGCAGCCAGGTTTGCATCATTGCCGCACACGGCTGTTAAGTCACCAACGGAGTCCGCTCCGTCAATTTGTACTCCGGTCGCCAGGTGACAACGTGTTCCTTTCATGAATAGTGCTGATGATGGGAGAGTAGTCGATGCCAGCGGCGCAGGTGGACGCAGGTTATGCTCACCCACTGGGCTGCATTACCTTGACAGATGCAGAATCTCTGGCTGAATGTAGCTGGTGGGTATCTCACAGATGAAATACCATCATTCAGCTACAACCAATGGGAAGACACCACACCCTTTTTTATGCCCATCCTGTCTGCAGACCACTGCCAGACATAGCTATGAACCTCTGGTTAATTTTACCCCCAGTTCAGTTTTATGATTTTGTGTGCTTGTTACCTGACTACTTTTCCTGCTTGCTGTTTATGTACCTTGTTGGCCGATACGCATTTCACCTCTGCTTGTTTTCTGATTAAGTCCTGGCCGTCCCATTCTGTTCCTGTTCCTCAATTAATGTTTTGACCCTGCCTGACTACTATTCTCTGTAATAGCGGTGTGACTCACATTTCCCATACATTTCAAAGTAAAACTTTGACCGCCTGATGGCATTGAGCTCTGCTGCCAGCATAGTAAGGAGGTGTGTGGTAGTCCTTGTGCGCAGTTGCAAGGAAGGGTGGCCTGACCACACAGGGTTTGCGCAAAGGTAGAGGACCCACACGAGGTTGAAGAGGCAGAAGCAGTGTATTAACTTCTACATACAGAACAAGGATTGAAACAACTCGTGGGGACGGCAAGACTTGTACAGCAGACCCTTCTCCATCTCTCACCATAGTTTGCCAGTGCCCAGTCAGTGACATGTAATGACCCTGTCTATGCTTACTGGTCCAAGTATCTGTGTTGAAATGCACCCTGTCGCACACAGATTTTCTCAAGGAAGTGGTGATGTTGTGTGCGACATGCCGGTGTAGCGCGGGCATGCTTTTCTTGGAGAAGCAGTGGTGATTGGGCATCTGGTACTGGGGCACAGCGACAGACATAAGGTCTGTAAAATCCTGTGTGTCCACTACGCGTAAAGGCAGCATTTCGGTAGCCAACAGCTTACAGAGGGATAGAGTCAACCACTTAGCTTTGTCATGGGTCGCAGTAAGTGGCCTTTTATTTGACCACATCTGAGGGACAGAGATCTGGCTGCTGTCTGTAGACGGTGTTGAGTAGGGTGTCCCTGGAAAAATGCAGGTTTGTGAGAAAAGTGCAGGCGGAGACATGATGTTGGCTTCATCTTGCCTTCAGATCTGTTCATCTTGTATCATTTTTAAAAAACACAGCAAGCAAGGGTTACTCCAAGCGGAGTCTCCCTTTTTTTCCAAAAATTGGGCCCCACACAGACACCTTATCAGTGGCAGCACTTGTGCCCTAGTTGCAAACAGGATGTTTTGATTTGCATGAAGCACATTCCAAATCCACAAGCATTTACTCTCCCCAGGATGACACAGGGGTAGTAAATTCCTTCTGGATCCATGACTTGTTCATTTTGATGAACGTCAGTCTGTCCACATTGTCACTGGACAGACGCGTGCGCTTATCTGTCAGCACACACCCAGCAGCACTGAAGACACGTTCAGAGACAACGCTGGCAGCTGGACACGACAAAATCTTCGAGGCGTAACTGGAGAGCTCTTGACATTTTTCTAGATTTGAAGCACAAAAGGAGCAAGGCTCCATTTGCAAAGTCATTGCATCGATGTTCATTTGGAGATACTCCTGTATCATCCTCTCCATCCGTTGACTATGTGTCAGACTTGTTGTCTCTGGTGGCCTTGCAAAGGAGGGTCTAAAAAAATTATGAAAAGATTCCATAAAATTGCTGTTACCAGCACCAGATACGGTCCTACTGGTACGGGTAGACTGTTGAAGATGACGAGGCCGTCCCATGTTTGTCAAGTTACAACTGGGAGAATCACTCCCTTCACCTGCACGGTTGTTTGGTGGAAAAGCCGAGCTAAGATCGAGTAACAGCTTCTGCTGATACTCCTGCATACGTGCGTCCCTTTCTATGGGTGGAATTATGTCACAAAATTTGGACTTGTCCCGGGGATCTAATAGTGTGGCAAGCCAGTAGTCATCATCACTTCTAATTTTGACAATACGAGGGTCATGTTGGAGGTAGTGCAACAAGAAGGCACTCATGTGTCTTGCGCAGCCATGCGCACCAAGTCCACGCTGTGTTTGTGGCATAGAGGTGCTAACCGTTCTTTCTTCCTCTGTCATCTCCCCCCAACCTCTTTCAACTGAAATTTGACCAAGGTCCCCCTCATCTGCTGAGTCTTCCATGTCCATGGACAGTTCGTCCTCCATATCTTCATGTCCTCCTGCACCTTCCTCAACATCTCACCTGCTACCATGCGCCCTTGTTGATCCCTGTCCCCCATGGTCCCATGCCTGCCGCGTTGGTGATGATGAACGTCTGGACCTTGGTGATGTTGTTGTGTCTTGCGCATATGAATCCTCCTGTAGTTCCTCCCCTTCCTGTTGTCCCACCCCCTGACTACGAATAGTGTTTAGCGTGTGCTCCAGCATGTAAATGACTGTAATCGTCATGCTGATAATGGCATTGTCAGCGCTAAACATATTCGTCGCCATGTCGAAACTGTGCAGAAGGGTGCATAGGTCCTTGATCTGAGATCACTCCATCAGGGTGATCTGCCCCACTTCTGCATCTCGTTGGCCCAGGCTATACATCATGACGTATTGCACCAGGGCTCGCCGGTGCTGCCACAGTCGCTGTAACATGTGGAGAGTTGAATTCCAGCGTGTCGCCACATCGCATTTCAGGCGATGAACCGGCAGGCCGAAAGACTTCTGGAGCGATGCAAGTCGCTCAGGTGCGGCGGTTGAACGGCGGAAGTGAGCACTGCAGACAGTTTCCGTGCCCTGGTCAGAAGGCCATCTAGGACGGGATAGTGTGTTAAAAATTGCTGGACAACAAGGTTAAACACGTGAGCCATACAAGGCACGTGTGTCACCTTGCCCAGGCGAAGGGCCGCACCCAGGTTTGCAGCATTGTCGCACACGGCCTTACCAGGCTGCAGGTTGAGTGGAGACAACCATTTATCAAAATCAGTCTCCAGAGCTGCCCACAACTCAGTCGCTGTGTGACTCCTATTTCAAAGACATGTCAAGCTAAAGACCGCCTGATGCCGTTGCGCTCTGCTACCAGCATAGTAATGAGGGGTGCGTGATTCCTTCTGCGCAGTGAGAACGCTGGTGGCCTGACCAGGCAGGCTTGGGGCGGAGGTGGAGGACCCAGATGAGGTGGAGGATGCAGAAGCAGTGGCGGAACTTGGACAGACAGAGGATTGACACACAAGTCGTGGGGACGGCAAGACTTGTGCAGCAGACCCTTCACCATCTATCACCATAGTTACCCAGTGGCCAGTCAGCGACATGTAACGTCCCTGTCCATGCTTACTGGTCCAAGTATCGGTGGTGAAATGCACCCGTTCACACACAGAGTTTCTCAAGGAAGCGGTGATATTGTGTGCGACATGCTGGTGTAGCGCGGGCACACCTTTCTTAGAGAAGTAGTGGCGACTAGGCATCTGGTACTGGGGCACAGCGACAGACATAAGGTCTCTAAAATCCTGTGTGTCCACTAGGCGGAAAGGCAGCATTTCTGTAGTCAACAGCTTACAGAGGGATAGAGTCAACCTCTTCGCTTTGTCATGGGTCGCAGGAAGTGGCCTTTTATTTGACCACATCTGAGGGACAGAGATCTGGCTGCTGTGTGTAGACGGTGTTGAGTCGGGTGTCCCTGGAAAAATGCAGCTTTGTGAGGAAAGTGCAGGCGGAGACATGATGTTGCCTTCATCCAAAGTTGGTGCTATCGATGTCTGAGAGAGCTGTACACACTCACTTGTTTCCCCTTCCAAACCAACTGACGACCTACCAAGCAAACTGCCTGTTGCGGTTACAGTGGTGGAAGTTGTGGGTGGAAAAACAGGTGTGACAGCTGTCCCCACAGTCCTAGAAGATGACGAGCGCGCGGATGCACTGGAAGGGGCAGGCGGTGGATGGTTCGCTCCGCTAGGCCGCATTGCAGCACGGTGAGCTTCCCATCGGGCCATATGATATTTATTCATGTGACGATTCATGGAAGAAGTTGTCAAACTGCTGAGGTTTTGACCTCTACTAAGAGAACCATGACAAATTTTACAGATCACATAATTTGGGCGATCTTTTTCTATGTCAAAAAAGGACCTGGCTAGGCAAGGCTTAGAGGCCATGCGACCTGTTGATCCACCCCGAATAATGCTCAGAGGCAGAGTGGTGGCTGAGGATGCAGTTGTAGACGTGCTACCAGTGCTCCGACTGTGTCCAGGAAGGCGCCAGGTTACTTCGACGTCGGTTGCATCCTCCTCCACCGCCTCTGTTGACCTCCTCGAGTGTCTGACTGTGGGTTGACAGTAGGTGTGATCTAGAACTTAATCATCAATTGTTGTGTTTGCACTCCCCTACCCCTCAGACCGAGTTTCTTCTTGCCCTGACCGAATATTTAAGTTGTCATCCCAATCGGGTATCTGCGTCTCATCTTCATCAGTATGTTCCTCATTGCCTATAACCACAGTTGTTGGAAAGGCAGCATTTTGGTAGCCAACAGTTTGCATATGATGAAAGTCAACCTCCAAGCCATTTCATGCCCTTCTAAAAGCATGTAAAACACAGCGAGGGGACTCCAACCACAGTCTCCCTCGTTGCCACTAACTGGGCCACACACACCCCACTTGACTGGCATCGGTTGACCCCCCCTTTTGACAAAGAAAAAGATGCTTTGCATGAAGCACTCTCAAAAATACGCGTGCCTTTCCCGTCCCCTGGCTGACCCAGGGGAAGAAAAGTCCTCTGAGAGCCATGACTTGTTCATCTTGGTTCTTTTAGAGACACAGCGAGGGGACTCCAACCACAGTCTCCCTCGTTGCCACTAACTGGGCCACACACACCCCACTTGACTGGCATCGGTTGAGCCCCCTTTTGAAAAAGAAAAAGATGCTTTGCATGAAGCACTCTCAAAAATACGCGTGCCTTTCCCGTCCCCTGGCTGACCCAGGGGAAGAAAAGTCCTCTGAGAGCCATGACTTGTTCATCTTGGTTCTTTTAGAGACACAGCGAGGGGACTCCAACCACAGTCTCCCTCGTTGCCACTAACTGGGCCACACACACCCCACTTGACTGGCATCGGTTGAGCCCCCTTTTGAAAAAGAAAAAGATGCTTTGCATGAAGCACTCTCAAAAATACGCGTGCCTTTCCCGTCCCCTGGCTGACCCAGGGGAAGAAAAGTCCTCTGAGAGCCATGACTTGTTCATCTTGGTTCTTTTAGAGACACAGCGAGGGGACTCCAACCACAGTCTCCCTCGTTGCCACTAACTGGGCCACACACACCCCACTTGACTGGCATCGGTTGAGACCCCTTTTGAAAAAGAAAAAGATGCTTTGCATGAAGCACTCTCAAAAATACGCGTGCCTTTCCCGTCCCCTGGCTGACCCAGGGGAAGAAAAGTCCTCTGAGAGCCATGACTTGTTCATCTTGGTTCTTTTAGAGACACAGCGAGGGGACTCCAACCACAGTCTCCCTCGTTGCCACTAACTGGGCCACACACACCCCACTTGACTGGCATCGGTTGAGCCCCCTTTTGAAAAAGAAAAAGATGCTTTGCATGAAGCACTCTCAAAAATACGCGTGCCTTTCCCGTCCCCTGGCTGACCCAGGGGAAGAAAAGTCCTCTGAGAGCCATGACTTGTTCATCTTGGTTCTTTTAGAGACACAGCGAGGGGACTCCAACCACAGTCTCCCTCGTTGCCACTAACTGGGCCACACACACCCCACTTGACTGGCATCGGTTGACCCCCCCTTTTGACAAAGAAAAAGATGCTTTGCATGAAGCACTCTCAAAAATACGCGTGCCTTTCCCGTCCCCTGGCTGACCCAGGGGAAGAAAAGTCCTCTGAGAGCCATGACTTGTTCATCTTGGTTCTTTTAGAGACACAGCGAGGGGACTCCAACCACAGTCTCCCTCGTTGCCACTAACTGGGCCACACACACCCCACTTGACTGGCATCGGTTGAGCCCCCTTTTGAAAAAGAAAAAGATGCTTTGCATGAAGCACTCTCAAAAATACGCGTGCCTTTCCCGTCCCCTGGCTGACCCAGGGGAAGAAAAGTCCTCTGAGAGCCATGACTTGTTCATCTTGGTTCTTTTAGAGACACAGCGAGGGGACTCCAACCACAGTCTCCCTCGTTGCCACTAACTGGGCCACACACACCCCACTTGACTGGCATCGGTTGAGCCCCCTTTTGAAAAAGAAAAAGATGCTTTGCATGAAGCACTCTCAAAAATACGCGTGCCTTTCCCGTCCCCTGGCTGACCCAGGGGAAGAAAAGTCCTCTGAGAGCCATGACTTGTTCATCTTGGTTCTTTTAGAGACACAGCGAGGGGACTCCAACCACAGTCTCCCTCGTTGCCACTAACTGGGCCACACACACCCCACTTGACTGGCATCGGTTGAGCCCCCCTTTTGACAAAGAAAAAGATGCTTTGCATGAAGCACTCTCAAAAATACGCGTGCCTTTCGCCTCCCCTGGCTGACCCAGGGGAAGAAAAGTCCTCTGAGAGCCAGGTCCACATTGTCAGTGGACAGACACGTGTGCTTATCTGCCAGCAGACCCCCAGCAGCACTGAAGACAGGTTCCGAGAGAACGCTGGCTGCAGGACACGACAAGATCCTCAAGGCGTACGTGGCGAGCTCAGGCAATTTATCCAGATTGGAAGCCTAAAATGAGCAGGGCTCAAGTTGCACAATAATGGAATCGATGTTTCTTTGCATATACTCATATATCTGTGTGTCTCCCTCTTTTTCCTTGTCCAGCTGTTTTGTTTTCACATGAGTATATGTCCTTGTCACTTTCCCATGTGTTTGTGTTATGTTGTGAGTTGTTTGTCACCTTTTGGACACCTTTCAGGGTGTTTTCTAGGTGTTTTACTGTGTTTGTGATTGCCTGCCATTGTTTCCTATGGGCTCGAGTTCGGTTCGTCGAACGTTCGACGAGCCGAACTCGAGCCAGACCCCCCGTTCGGCGAACCGCCTCGAGCCGAACCGGGACCGGTTCGCTCATCTCTACTGGTGAGCTGTCAAACAGGCAGATCTCACCAGCGACCAGTGAACAGCCCCCAGCCAGCAGCGACGTGCAAGCGACGCTGCGCTTGCACGGAGCCGCTGTCTGGAAGCTGCGGAGACTGGTAACTAAGGTAAACATCGGGTATGGTTACCCGATGTTTACATTAGTTACCAGTGTGAGCAGGGAGCAGGGAGCCGCGCACACTGAGCGCTGGCTCCTTGCTCTCCTAGCTACAGTACACATCGGGTTAATTAACCCGATGTGTAATGCAGCTACATGTGCAGAGAGCAGGGAGCCGCGCACACTGCTTAGCGCTGGCTCCTTGCTCTCCTAGCTGATGTACACATCGGGTTAATTAACCCGATGTGTACAGCAGCTACATGTGCAGAGAGCCGGAGCCGGCAGCACAGGCAGCGTGAGAGCTGCAGAGGCTGGTAACTAAGGTAAATATCGGGTAACCACCTTGGTTACCCGATGTTTATCTTGGATACAGCTTACCTCAGCTGTCAGACGCCGGCTCCTGCTCCCTGCTCGCTTCATTTGTCGCTCTCTCGCTGTCACACACAGCGATCTGTGTGTCACAGCAGGAGAGCGGCTTTGAAGAAAACGAACCAGGGCTGTGTGTAACGAGCAGCGATCTCGCAGCAGGGGCCAGATCGCTGCTCAGTGTCACACACAGCGAGATCGCTAATGAGGTCACTGCTGCGTCACAAAAAGCGTGACTCAGCAGCGATCTCGGCAGTGAGCTCGCTGTGTGTGAAGCACCCCTTAGTAATTGAACTTTAATCCCTTTTCGAGCAAGGATACAACTGTACATCCGTGGTCGTCTCCCTCTAGTGGCAAGATTGATAGAAAAATAAAAAAGTTATGACTCTTGGAAGGAGAAAAACAAAAATGAAAAACGGTGTGAATGCATTAAGAAACTACATGTTCCGATCTTCCTGCAGCAATAGAGAAGGGGGAAAAGGAGCCTACAAGCAAAATAAAAGCATCTAAACAATAGCTCTTCACTGTACGGTTCATTCTCTTTCACAACTTTATGTTCCAGATAGTGGCACATATCTTCCAGCACGTTACGGTTGTATTCAACATAATCACACATAGTTCATCTTACCTATGGGTTGCGTCTGAGCTACCAATGCAACCCAGTCCAGCGTTCCACCACACACCATGACGGTCACCTCTTCCTGCTGTGCCACGTCCAGTCTCCTAAGGGGCCCATAAATACCGAAGTAAAGCTTTACATTCCCAGATGTCTAGCGGGATATTGCTCAGTCGAATGACTACATTCACACGCCAGTTTAGGTGAACGTGGTTCATTGATGGTTGAAGGGCTTGGCCAATAGAGTCCACCATTGGAAGTCACTCGCTACCTTAACAGTTAAAGGACCTGGTTATTAGGGTGCCATCTTCCGGCTCCTATTGTCCGTGGCCATTCTGTTCGATGATCAGTCTCTAGTTACTATGTTGTTCACACTATTTGTCTCCGGACACTCTTGCGGTTCACGCTATTTTGTCTTCTGTTTCCTTTGCTCCATTGCTACAAAACACCCACTGTATGAGACCTTCACGATTGACCAACTATACATCTGTCATGTTTGTTCACTAAAGGGGGCTTTACACGCTGCGACATCGCTAATGCAGAGTCGTTGGGGTCACGGAATTTGTGACGCACATCCGGCCGCATTAGCGATGTTGCTGCGTGTGACACCGATGAGAAATTTTGCATCGTTGCAAAAACGTGCAAAATCACTCATCGGTGACATGGGGGTTCATTCTTGATTATCGTTACTGCAGCAGTAACGATGTAGTTCGTCGCTCCTGCGGAAGCACACATCGCTATGTGTGACGCCGCAGGAACGAGGAACCTCTCCTTACCTGCCTCCCGGCCGCTATGCGGAAGGAAGGAGGTGGGCGGGATGTTACATCCCGCTCAGCTCCGCCCCTCCGCTGCTATAGGGCGGCCGCTCACTGACGTCGCTGTGACGCCACACGGACCGCTCCCTTAGAAAGGAGGCGGTTCGCCAGTCACAGCGACGTCGCCGGGCAGGTAAGTATGTGTGACGGGTCTGGGCAATGTTGTGCGGCACGGGCAGCGATTTGCCCGTGTCGCGCAACAGATGGGGGCGGGTACCCACGCTAGCGATATCGGGACCGATATCGCAACGTGTAAAGTAGCCTTAAGCCTCGTTCTAGAATGAACCATCAGTTTACCATTTGCTTGACCCCTCCCAGGGTGGGCTAGTTCCAATGTTAACTATCTCTGTCCCAGCAGTCTGTTGCTGGGCAAAACATCCTAACAAAACAATCTAATATAAATTAATTAATTAAGAATATAAATTCTATACATTGCACATTCATTACATTATATATTACTTTATCATATTATCAGACATTATACAGGACATCACAATTCACATTACACATCGGAATATTTAAAAAGACAGACAGACACTGTTCACATTACACTACATGACAACACATTGCCACCATTGGTGTCTTCAGGGGTAGGAAAGTGTTAAGGGTACTTTACACACAATGATATCGCTAACGATATATCGTCGGGGTCACGGTGTTCGTGACACACATACGGCGCCGTTAGTGATATCGTTGTGTGTGACTAAAAGGAGCGACGATCAACGATCGCAAAAACGGCAAAAATCGGCGATCGTTGACACGTCGCTCCTTTTCATAATATCGTGGTGGTGCATGCCGCTGGTTGTTCGTCGTTCCTGCGGCATCACACATCGCTATGTGTGACACCGCAGGAACGATGAGCATCTCCTTACCTGCGTCCACCGACAATGAGGAAGGAAGGAGGTGGGCGGCATGTTCCGCCCGCTCATCTCCGCCCCTTCTCTGCTATTGGGCGTTTGCTTAGTGATGCCGCTGTGACGCCGAACGAACCTCCCCCTTAAAGGAGAGATTGTTCGGTGTCTCCAGCGATGTCGCTAAGCAGGTATGTGCGTGTGACGCTGCCATAGCGATATTACTCGCTACGGCAGCGCTCACCCCCATGATGAAACAGCGTCGAGGGCAGGTGCTATCGCGCATGACATCGCTAGCAATCGCTAGCGATGTCGCAGCGTGTAAAGCACCCTTTAGTCTTCATCCACCACTTTTACACAGGGATCATACATATAAGATATAACTTATTCTCCCATAGAGCAATTGCATAAATTCAAATCTAAGCCTGTGTGGTTTACTACAAAGTTATAAAGAGAAATGCAAAAATAATTTAATAACTATCAGCCTGAAGTGACTAAATCTGTTTATATGAGCTATAAGAAATGAAAAGCTTCCTACCAGCTAAGGCAGAAAATGAGAAGAAAATTGCAGAAGAGAATAAAACCAATCCCAACAATTCTTCTAATATATTAATAATGAAAAAGAAAAACATTCTATTGAAAATGTCAATCCCAGATCAGATAAAGAAGGTTATGTGGTCACAGATTTCCCATGTTTCTTTTGAAATTCGAATTCACCAACTTTGCATATTTTAATAGAATTGTGTGAATCTTAATGGAAAGCTGGTAATTGCTCGGAAGATACACATGGCGGACAGAATAGAGAACCTCTCTGACCATAAGAGCTTACACTCTACAGTAGGGAAAAGAGAGGACCTCACTGACCGTAAGAGCTTACACCCTACAGGAGAGAGAGAAGACCCTGTTGACAATAAGAGCTTACACTCTACAGGAAAGAGAGGATCTCACTGAACATAAGAGCTTGCACTCTACAGGAGAGAGAGAGAGGGGACCTTGCTGAACATAAGAGCTTGCACTCTACAGGAGGGAGAGAGGACCTTGCTGAACATAAGAGCTTACACACTACAGGAGAGAGAGGGCCTCACTGACCATAAGAGCTTACACTCTACATAGGAGAGAGAGAATCCCGCTAACAATAAAAGCTTACACTCTACAGGAGAGAGAGGACCCCACTAACCATAAGAGCTTGCACTCTACAGGAGAGAGAAAGGAACCCACTGACTAAAAAAGCTTACACTCTACAGGAGAGAGTGAGTAACCCACTGATCATAAGAGCATACACTCCACAGAAGAGAGAGGGCCCCACTGATCATAAGAGCTTACACTCTATAGGAGAGAGCGAGAGAAGACGAGGGAGGACCCTGCTGACCATAAGATCTGATACTCTACGGGAGAGAGAGGACCCTGATTGGCTGTGCTATACCATGTGATGCGAGATAGCTGCAAAGCATTACCCGTATATCTGCCCAGCCGTGCCAAAAATGAAAATTCAACGTCACAACAACAGAAGAGAATATCAATGAAGTCCATATGACTATAATTATAATGACTATCTTCCCGGGATATACCACAATGGGCTTCTTTGTTGTGTATAACTCAAAAGGATGGATCTCAAGATCATTTCATGAAAAATGAAACAGCAGTCAAACTGTAAAATGATAAAGATCTAAGATTTTATTTTGTCACAAAATGGATGCTCAGCTAGTGTTGGGGAGTGATAATCGGTGACTGGACTTCTGGATAGGAAATCAGGTATGTCATGGCATGGAATCTCGGTACATCTGCGTTGACTATTAAAGGGAACCTGTCAGGTGCAATATGCACCCAGAACCATGAGCAGTTCTGGGTGCATAGTGGTAATTCCTGCCTAACTGTCTCTGTATTTAGTAGCATAGATAAAGTTATCTTTAGAAAAAGTATTGCTAAAGATCCTTTATGATATGCTAATGAGCGCAGGGACAAGTCGTAAGGGCATTATATCCGCCGACTAGTCTGTCCTCTTAGCATGTTGGCACGCCCACAGGGGCGCCACACTAACATGCTAAGAGGGCTGACTAGTCGGGTGAAATAACACCCTTGTGACTAGTCCCTGGCCTCATTAGCACATCATAAAGGATCTTTAGAAATACTTTTTCTAAAGATCCCTTTATCTATGCTAGTGTATACAGGGACAGTTAGGCAGGGATTAGCAATATACACCCAGAATTGATCATGGGTCTGGGTGCATATTGAACCTGACAGGTTCCCTTTAATGCCAATTTACATTTATTCTAACAGTTTATGGCTACAGTCTGCTTTTCTTACTCATCATATTTACAAGTCTGGGCTTATTGCATAAGATGTAAGGGTCATAAATTGATTGTGACATATACTCGTAGTATGAGTCAGAGCAGCTGTGGTAAGATATATAGCTAACAAGCTCAGTATTCAATTTATTTTTACATTGTAAATAAAAAACTTTTATAGAGATATATGAACTTTTAAAATATAACCCCTTCCCGACCTACTGGACCCGCACTAGTACATCCAAGGTAGTGTCCCTGCCTTTGATGCGGGCTCACACGCCGAGCCCGATCTCATTAGCTAAAAATGTGCATTTTACAAACTTTTGAATTTTTTAAACACTTAAATAAAAAGAAGTATACATGTTTGGTATCGTCGCACTTGTTATGACCTGGAGAATCATACAGCCAGGTGAGTTTTACTATATAGTGAAAATGGTACAAAAAAAAAATTGTGGAATTGCACTTTCTTTGTAATTTCACCGTACTTGGAATTATTTCCTTGTGTTCCAGTACAATATGTAAAAGTCTTCTCACAGATTCTCAATGGGATTTAGGTCTGGACTATGACTGGGCCGTTCACACACATACATATATTCTGATCTTAACCATCAACTATAACTCTGGCAAAATGTTTAGGGTTGTTATCCTGCTGGAAGTTAAAACTACGCCCCTGTCTCAAGTCTTATGAAGCCTGGAATAGGTTTTCTTCCAGGATTGCCCTGTATTTAGATCTATACATCTTCCCATCAACTCTGACCAGCATCCCTGCCTCTGCTGAAGAAAAGCCTCCCCACAGCAGGATTCTGCCACCACCGTATGTGATGGTAGGGACACAGAGTAAGGCGTTGTTACTCCGAAACGCGTACCGGTTTAATTCAATTGGAACTTATATGCTGGCTCTATTCTTTTTTCTATGTCCAGCATGTTAGAATGCTGTATATAAGAGCCCAGTGGTGGTTGCCATAGCTTATAGTCGCCAAATCTGGTGACAGGTTCCCTTTAATACAAACAGGGTGAAACGTCCCCTTTTTGTGGTTGGGCATTTTGTTTATATAGCTTTCCAGGTGTCTGAGCAGCCGGGTCTGGGTCCTTCTCTGTTCCCATCTATTTTGACTTAATAGGTGAACTGCAAGAGTTAGACACCGTCCCAATTGGGTACACCTTGTCACTATGAGATGGCTTAACACTTTTTTTTTTTTTTTTTAAATCAAGATAGTATTAACTAAGTACCCTATGCTATTTACATGTATTCTTACTATTTACTTACTACAGGGTATTTGCACATTTTGCATTTATCTTAGGTTCTGTCTGTAACAGTACCTTGCAAAGGTATTCCCCCTTCCCTCTCTTCCTCTGCAGCAATGCTGGCCACACTCATACATCTATTTTGAAAAGACAACCTCTGGGTATGACGGTGAATGCATGAATTCTGCTTCTGCTTCTGTGGTTGACCGTAACGAGGCCTGTTCTGAGTGGATCCTGTCTGGCTATACCACTGTATGGCCTTGGCCACCGTGCTGCAGCTCAGTGTCAGGGTGTTGGCAACCTTCTTATAGCCTTGGCCATCTTTACGTAGATCAAAAATTCTTTTTTTCAGATCCTCAGAGAGTTTTTTCCTATGAGAAGCCATATTGATCTTCCAGTGACCAGTATGAGAGAGTGTGTGAGGGATAACACCAAATGTAACACCCCTTCTCCCCATTCACACCTTGTAACACTACAGTAATCTGTCACATATCACAGGGGAGGGAAAGTGGCTAATTGGGCACAATTTGGGGTGTACTCACTTTTGTTGCCAGCGGTTTAGACATTAATGGTTGTGTTGAGTAACTTAGAGAGCAGCACATTTACAATATTATACAAGCTGCACACTGACACTGCACATTGTATCACAGGGTCAGATCTTCAGTGTTGTCCCAGGAAAAGATATAATTAAATATTTACCAAATTGTGATGGGGTGTACTCACTTATGTGATCTACTGTATGGCTCCGCCCCTGACTAGCAACCATGCAAACATAATAAAGAGGCACATTCACTTTCAAATCATGACCTTCGCTAATGAAATGTACAAGATTAAAGCAAAAAGAGAAATTTAAAAAGGAGAATTGTACATTCCGGTGGAATTTTGTCATCCAGAATATTTATGGCTAACGGCGCGTGTAAGTCTGTATAATGTGTGTGAGCAGGTAACAACTCATTAACTGAAGCATGAGGCTGTTTAATGATAAAATAAATTATATTAAATCTGTTGTCTACTTTTATTTTTTATATCACCATGATATTGCTCCACCGAGACTTGGAGCGGCTTCATATGGCAGAGGATGGCATGTGCTGCCATATGGTGCTGTCAGATGCTGGATTTTGGAGATATTCTCCCTACACAATATTTTGAGGGAATTAGCGCCATCGAATGGCAGGTATCCCTTTGCTGGCCTTTAAAACTTCCAGAAATACTCATTTGGTCTCTTACAGAAACGCACAATTCCATCATGGGTGAAACTTACCAATACGATTGCAATACGATTTCCCAGGGCAGTACAATTCTAGTAATACCAAGGCTGTAAGGTTTTTTATTTACCGTATTTTCCAGAATATAATATATTTGCCCAAAAAAGTTGGGGGAAAATGGGGATGCGTCTTATAATTCGGATATGGCTTACCGGGGCAGAGGTGGGGGCGCGGGGTCACAGAAGGCAGGGTCAGCGATACTGAGGGCTCGGAGGAAGGGGTGTCACTGCTGTAGAGTGGCTCGGTAGGGTCACAGGATGAAGGGTCGTTGATACTGCGGGCTCAGGGGTGTCACGGTGGGGGCACCATTAATCTGCTGGCATGATGCGGGCTCCATTGAACTGCCAATTGTTGACACGATGGACGTCAAGAAAATGGCCGCGGAGGCCAATCTGTGAATGTGGTGCCTCCGCGACCATTTTCTTGAAGCCCATCGCGTTCAATGGAGCCCACAGCCCACCAGCAGATCAATGGCGCTCACCGCCGCTACACCCCCGAGCCTGCAGTCTCGCCAACTCCCCCTCTTCCGAAACTGCAGTATCGCCAACTCTCCATCACTGACCCTCCTAAGCTGCAATTCCCCGTCCTCCGAGCCCGCAGCATCGCCTACCCTGCCTCCTGTGACCTTCCTGAGCTGCTCCACACCTCCTCCGAGCCCGTAGTATTGCCAACTCCCCCTCCTCTGAGCCCGCAATATCGCCAACTCTCAATCCACTGACCCTTCTGAGCCGCGACACCTCCTTCTCTGAGCCCGCAGCTTCGCCGACCCTGCCTCCTGTGACCTTCCTGAGCCGCTCCATCACCGCCGCCCCCCTGGTGAGCTAATATGAAACACTAGGATTATATAACGGACCCTAATTTTAACATTAAAAATTATTTTTTCCTATTTTCCTTCTCTAAATTTGGGGTGCATCTTATAATCCAGTGCGTCTTATAAAATGAAAAATATGGTATTTAGGTGGTGTAAAAAAATGTGCTAATTTCTTTCTTTAAATAATTTTTATTTCAATTTTTATTTTCTGGGACCTGTATCTTTTTTTATTTTACCGTCGATGGAGCTCTGAGGGCTTGTTTTTTGCTTAATACACCATGTTTTAATTCTTACCATTTTGAGGCATAAGTGATGTTTTGATTGCTTTTAATCGCATTATTTGGGGGAGATGTGTTGACTTATATGGTTTTTTTTCCTTCCTTATTTTAAAAAAAAAGATAAGGGGAGTGATGATAATAATAATAATAATAATAATAATAATTATTATTATTATTAATATTATTACTTTTTATATATTTTTTTTTTCATTTATTATATTTTAGATTTTTTTTAGACTTTCGATGACATTAGCCAAATTTCTAGAATATACTTGGTAAAGGTCGTCCCGAAATCACTAGCGTCAGAAAATTACCCGTCTGTTGTAATTACGCATAATAAACAGGCGGCGATACATTTGCTTCTAGCTTCAATTTCTGCCAAGGCTCATTTTGAACGTTACAGCAGAATGAATCAAACTCCGAGATGGGCGATTACTTGTCTATAGGTCTGATGGATGTGGAGCTATCAGTATATTCCATATGGAGATTTTACAAATTCACAAGCTTTAACAAGACTGAATTTCCCTGGAGAAATAAAACCGCTTAACATCACACTTTAAAGGGTTTGTGCAGGATTAGAAAAACATGGCTTTTTTTCCCCTGAAAAATAGCGCCACCCAAGTTTTTAGGCAGTATGTGGTATTGCAGCTTAGTCACATTCTATTAATTTGAATAATAGATGTAGAGGTTTGGCCACTGAAAAGGTTATGGATGAAAAAAAAATTGAGCTACAAGCATCTGTGGTGCCTGTAAAAGTTGGTAAGTGCTAGCTAGACAATAATAGAGGAGATATTTCATTACTGCCTCTTAGTACAAATGTAGACTAGGCAGTCTTAAAATGCACCAGATTGTCGTCACAAAATATATGCCTGTTAGACAATGCCTCTTTCCATAGAGTCCAGCCCATATTTATAGAAGTCATGTCCCCTTGTTGGACAAGCCTTAAGAATGGAGAGGGCTCATGAGTTGCGCTTTCCTTAGACATGGCAGCTGCCAGTGTTATACAGTCAGTGCTAGCTCCGATTCCTGCGGGTAACCTTTTAGATGCAAGTGTCAATCACTGACAGCTGCATTTAAAAACCTGAGCCCATCACTACCCACTCAATTTTCGATTCTGATGGGCAACTTCTATCGCCACTATCTTTGTATTCCTATACAGCCCAGTCTGGTCCTCATACGAGTTTGCCCAAAAATTACAATACTGTGCTATTCTGAGTATACAGTACAAGCAATTGAGATGATTGCAGGTTCGAATCCCCAAGGAATGGAGCAGGCCCATGAATTGAGGTTTCCCCAGACATGGCAGGTGCTGGCTGTTAGACAATGCCTCTTTCAAAGGAGTCCACACATTTTTATAGAAGTCATGTTCCTTCAAGGCTTAAGAATGGAGAGGGTTCATGAGTTGAGCTTGCGCCAGACATGGCAGCCGCCAGTGTTATACAGTCAGTGCTAGCTCCGATTCCTGCGGGGTAAAATTTTAGATGCAACTGTCAATCGCTGACAGCAGCATTTACAAACCTGAGCCCATCACTACCTACTCAATTTTCGATTCTGACTTGCAACTTCTGTCGCCACTATCTTTGTATTCCTATACAGCCCAGTCTAGTCCTCATACGAGTTTGCCCAAAAATTACAATACTGTGCTATTCTGAGTATATACAGTACAAGCAATTGAAATGATTGCAGGTTCGAATCCCCAAGGAATGGAGCAGGCCCATGAATTGAGCTTGCCCCAGACATGGCAGGTGCTAGCTGTGCTATACAGCCAGCACTAGCTACGATTCCTGTGGGTAACCTTTTAGATGCAACTGTCAATCACTGACAGCGGCATTTACAAGCCTGAGCCCAACAATCCTACTCAATTTTTGATTCTGACTTGCAACTTCTATCGCCACTATCTTTGTATTCCTATACAGCCCAGCCTGATCCTCATAGGAAATTGCCCAAAATTAAGATACTTTGCTATTGCGAGTGTACAATACAAGCAATTGAAACTATTGCAGGTTCGAATCCCGAAGAGGAACTAAAAATAAAGTGAAAATTGAAAAAAATGTTTTTGAAAATAGTAAATATATATATATATATATATTTATTTAGATCACCCCTTGTTTCCCAACTCAAAAATAAAAAAGCAGCATTTTGGAAGTGCCGCTTCTGTAAAAGTCAGATCTGTTTGATAGTAAAGTTAACCTTAGAGAGAAGAAGTAAAAAATAAACAAATATACAGTACATCATATATATATTGTGCTGTCCAGCCATCCTCATGGACATATGTTTAATCTATATTTTCATCCATTTATTTCATAGACAGTGTAAGAGAGTGAACTATGACAATACAGGGCGAGCATTAGGACCCTGCAGAGTCTGCCTGTCTGTCTGAGCGATAAACAGGAAGTAGCTGTGGAGATCCAGGAAATGCGAAGAGGGAGTGTGGTGTCCATGGCAACGGGTTTTTTCAACGGTGTAGGTGAAGTAATATGGGCCTTAAAAACAAGTTGGTTGTAAGCCCCGGTTGGTGACCAAGAGACTTGTTGGTGAACAGAGCCAGTGACAGCATCTGAGGAGAGTGAAGGGGAACAGAAATTGCGGAGACAATACCACATCACTGTGTGATAAGCGATCCAGTTGTGCGGACCTGGGTCCAACTGAAAGAGCATCTGAGGAGAAGCGGAGGAGATGTTTCCCCCCTGACAGAGCAAGTGATTGATGTCCAGTAAGGCCGTGAGTGACTGCGACAAGAGAGACGGCGTCCGGTGCCATCCCGATTGGAAGGATTCTGACCAGCCCTGGAAAGGAGTGATCCCCAGACTGCATCCTGAGGCTACAGAATTAAAGTGCTTGACAGGTGACTCTGGCATTGGCTGATAGCTGCCAAACTTTGTTTTCTTTTTGCAATAAGTACTTATTTTTGGCGCCAAAGTTCTATTTTTATTTTTATTTTTCTGGACTTGCTGCAGCCCACGCGGAAACACACCGGTGTAAAGTTACATTAGAGTTTAATGGTACCATAGGTTGTGAGATACCCGGGTATCCCTGTGATCAGTGTATAGTCATCATTAATTTAGTGTATTGTATTATTATCTGTGATAAGTTATACTCAGTGCGCCATCTCAGAGGTTTCATCAGACCACCCTCACCTAATTTACATCGTCTTTCCAGGTTGATAAGTTTAACGTGTAGGTAATTTTGTTCTGGGTCCCAAATGTGATTTACATATCCTGGGATCTCTGAGATCGGTGCATTGATTTTCGGCTAACGCTTAGTGTGTGAAATTATTAATCGTAATGTTTTTAAGGGGATTTTGAGCTTATTATATTCTACATTTCACCGTAATTTGATCCCCATTTCAGTAAAATACTGTTGTTCATTTCTGCCTCAGTCTCGGTCTGTGACTCACTGGATCTTAATAGGACCTCTGGTCATTACAGACAGTATAGTGTACCGTGTTTGTTTTACTTTACTGCCACCTACTGGCCTTTGTTATAACACATGTTTTTCACGTATTATATTGTAATTTTCCCATAATGCCTCTGTCTCTTCAATTCCTCCTATCTTTTCCTCACATCCTTTCTCTGTGGTCAGTGCCATCTTGGTTGTGGCTTAATCCCAGTGGCTAGAGGGACCTTGGGCATGACCGGCTTGGTTAGTGGACGTGACCATCTTGTTTGGTGGACATGACTGGCTTGTTTGGTGGGCGTGGTGATGTTTCCTCCCGTCCACTATAATCATGTGTGACACCCTGTCCTATCAGGTCGTCACAAGGGTGCCGTGCAATCTCCCCTTCTGCATGGTATCCGCTCCTCCTTGGTTACGGGTCCTGTCCCTTTGGTGTTGCTAAGAGCAGGTATACACAAATCCTGAGGAACACTCTGCACCACACCCACCAAACACCCATTGGGCAGCCTGAGGGGAATAGGGCCGCTCAGATGGAGGGATGGTAGAAGGAGGGACATAAGTGTCAGTAGTAGTTAGAGAATGTCAGTGAGCAGTGACGGGAAAGGTCATGCTGCGGAGCTGGGCTCCTGTACCAGTCCCAGGTGCCAGACGGTGGCCTGGCCTGGCAGGAGCTGGAACCCCGGTCGCAGGGGGTAGTGGCAGGGGGCACGGTACTGCCATGGAGGGCAGTTCGGCAGCCGTGTGCTACAACCGGGCAGGGGCCAGGGCATGACGGGGTACGGTGACCCTAGGCTGGGAAGTAGCTTTATGCAGCCCAGTAATTCACTCGACGAGGACGGAATCTTCATGAACCGCTCTCCACCAACTCCAAAATCGGGGTACTAGCGCAACGAGGGGGATAGGACTTCCCAAAATCGTCCAGAAAATCCCAAGCGTGAACCCTGAGAGCAAGCTCACTCTGCTAGCCACGCAGGTGAGCGGGACCCGAGTATTTTTAGGCAAAAGGGATCCACCAAAACTAAACACAGTGCCAAGGGACAAGGTTTCAGACCAACCAGAAACGCCAAAAGGGCACGGACCCAGCATGTTCAAACTAAGGCTGCAGGGCATTCAAGACTTTGGTTTACCTGGTGTCAGTGTCAGCGTCTCTGGACTGTGTGAGTATGTTGTGCCCCTTTGCTTACAACGGGTCCCCAGCCTACCATCACCGAGCCCCGGGACACCTTCCCCTGCCCACGGAGGAGTTAATATCACTAGCTGCCATCCCATCGCTCCCGGGTGCTCTTTCTCTCTCCTAAATGTGGCAGCGGTGGTATCCCATTTTTACCACCACCCATGGGGGTCGTCACGAATACTAGCCAATTCACCCTTTCATTCCCCTTTTTCATTTCGAGCGGCCTCGTAACCCCACCTCGGGTCCGGAGACCCCCTCGAGCCACTGCAGATCCGGATCCGAGCAGCCCGTCGGCTGTCGCGGGGGCGGTACACATGCAAGGGGGTACATCGCCCTCCCCCTGCACCCATCCCATTTGGGGTTTTATCCCCAGTCCCCTGGTGTCAGCTATTTTGGCAGAGGTCTCGCTCCTTTTGGTCACATGGGCATGATGTCAGCAGAGGTCCCTTGACCCACTGGGATTTAGCCGTTACTGTGCCATCTTGGCAGCATGTGCATCAGTACTAAAGAGAGGATTCTCCTGTTACCTCTATCCTCCATCCTCCATCTTGTATCCCTCATCCTTCCCGTCATCTTCACTGACTTCCTACCTCTTTAAACTATTTTTTCACAGTACCTTCCTTTGATGTTCATCTACTACATCGTCCTTCCTGCAGCTGTACATTGGTTGTACAGAGATCTGTGCTCACATTCCTCAGACACGTTTCACTCACATGCATCGATGGCAGAATATGGCTATGTGCGAACACTGCAGATTTGTCTCTCAAGCGAAAAAGGCACCCTCTGGCAGAAAAACAACCCTCTGGCAGAAATACACACCTTCTAGCAGAAATACGCACCCTCTGGCAGAAAAACGCACCCTCTGGCAGAAATATGCACCTCTGGCAGACAAACGCACCCTCTGGCAGAAAAACGCACCCTCTGGCAGAAAAACGCACCCTCTGGCAGAAATACGCACCCTCTGGCAGAAATACGCACCCTCTAGTAGAAAAATGCACCCTTTGGCAGAAAAACACACTCAAAAACGCATGCGTTTTTGGTGCGTTTTTGCCTGTGTTTTTTGTCCCTGCATTTTTTCAACATTATCAATGGCAAAACACACGAAAAAATGCAGGGACCTGCAGAAAAGAAGTGACATGCTGCTTCTTTTTGCTGCAGAAAAACTGCAGCAAAACCTGTAAGGAAAAAAAAAAGCAACGTGTGTGCACAGCATTTTGGATTTCTCTTTGTTGGGAAAGGACTGCATGAAGCCTATGAACACAAACTACACCAATTCTGCACCAAAAACGCGCAAAAAAAGCAGTGTGCACAGGGCCTATATATGGTACCAAAATAGTAACAATAACAATTTCAACTCACCATCACAAAAGCCTTGACAGCTCCATCAATGAAAATTAATTGAAAAAAAAAAAAGTTAAAGGGCACAAACAATTTTTTAAACAAAAAATCTGATTTTTTTTAAATAAAAGGTAAAAAAATAAGGAAACAAAAAAAATCTGTCAATTTGATATTCCTGTAATCAGTGATCACATTACCTTTTAACTGCACATTGCCAGGTCAATTTAACACCATAAAAATAAAACCTAAAAAAACAACGGTGGAATTGTATTTTTTTTGCCCAAAAGGGACTTTTTTCCCTGATTTTCAGCACACGGTATAGCAAAAGGAATAGTGTCACTGAAAACTACAACTCGTTTTGTAAAAATACAAGCACTCATATGGCTATGTAACTAAATAATTAAGAAATTATGGCTTTTTGAAGGTGAAGAGGAAAAAAAACAAAAGGACAGAAGGGAAAGTGAAAAAATCTGTGTCATATAAAATATTAAGCCGCTGTGTTCAATAATTCAGACAGGTCATGCTCCATATAATTCTCCAGCTTATCCTGTCAGCATCTGTCCTGGAGAATGGTATCATTTTATCTTCAGCATTAAGGTGAAGTAGTCTGTTAGGAGGCTGTAGAGCGGAGATCTGCACTCATCGGGACATTGGACGGTTCTCCCCAATCGGTTTTGGTTGTAATATGATTTCTCTGTTTTACAACATGCAATTTAATGTCAGTGTGACGCCCTGGACTAGTCAGGTCGTCCCAGGTAGTCACAAACAACACCACACCCCCTCTCGGTTAGGTAACACCAGCCAACCTAAAAACCTTGTCACCACCCTCCAGGTTTGATGTACACACCAGGGGGCGGAGCCAGGTGGTTGGCTCCACCCACCGAGGAGTTCACAGGCCTGGAGGCGGGAAAACAGTGAGGAGAGTCAAGTTCAGGGACTAGAACACACACGTGTGGAAGTGCGAGTCGAGAGCAGTCAAGGTCACGGGCAGTCCTGTGTCCGTGCCCTGATAAGAGACTACCAGGTGACTGGGTCGGAGCCCAGTTGCCATTGGCAAGGAGGCAGACGGTGGTGGCCGCCTGCAGGAGACTGGGAAGATGACTGGTGGAACCGTAAGGGAACGGGACAGGGTAGTGGCCCGCCGGAACCGAACCGGGGAGCCAACTGGATACCGGAGCACCAGGCAAGGTACTCAGACCCAGTACAAAGCCCTGAACCGACAGGGCCGAGTCGAATCAACTGATTGCGGATTGGACTTAAGGACCTATCCCACACAAGTCCCTTTAGAAGACAACAGCCCAACCATACAGGGTAAAGCCATCGCCAAGACATAGAGACCCAAAGGGCCAGCGTCTGCGGGCAAACGGGCTCCTACGGCATATACAAATCGGGGAGCGGACTACCGGTGTCTAGGCATAGGAGTCAAACATTTACACACAGAGGTGCAGGAGAAAGGTGGAAACCACCAACCTATCCTGGGAAAAGCTGCAGCCGGCTGCGGGCCCCGTTCATAACTCTGTTTGGTTTACCAGAGACTCCAGTGTCTTGTGTCAGAATGAGTACACCAGTGCCATCAGGCACTGCACCGCACTGCACCGCAATACTTCACCCTGCACTCCGGCCCTCGCCTACCGGGCCCCGGGACCAACACCCCCTACCCACGGAGGGGTCAACACCTAGCTGCGCCATTACACCGCTCCCGGGAGCGCCCCATACCTTCACCGCAGCAGTGGTGTCTACAATCACCACAACCCGTGGGTGGCGTCACGAACTATCATCCCAAAACAAACCACCGCGGCCCCGGCCGTGGGACTCCTCACCCAAATCCCCGCGTGTAGCGCCAACTCCCTTGCAGAGTGACGTGACCCCCGGGTCGGTGAGAGGCTCGAGCCACCACCCGCAGTACGAGCACGGATCCAAGCGGCTCGGCGGTCGCAGCCGAGCCCGCGGGGCAGTACATTAGCAAGAGATGAGTCACAGATACATCTTTTCATATATCTAATCCCTGCCAGTAGCATATGTAGCATACCACAGGGCCTTAGGGTACTCGTCACCGGGCCAGTGGTTCCTTGGGGTAGCTGTGACTGGCCTGACCTGGCTCCGTGACCCCGTCGACTACATGTTAAACAAGAACAGCAAACAAACAGTACAGATGGGGATGGAACGAGAGCTACAGGCCCCTGGGAAGCGTGTCACTGGTTGCAATGGTGACTGGGATCTCGGCCTCCTCCACCGCCAACCCTTCCTGCGACTAGTCCTCTCCCAGGTGCAGTACTGGATGGATGGGATGCTGAATGGGGATGCTTCGCAGCGCTACGCTACCCGTGGTATGCGGCCAGGAATTAGTGTCTCTCCAGGGCAGGTGTCACTCCCCACGGATGGAGCGGGGGTACCCGGGAGGTTGGTGAGAATGGGGGCGGCAGTCCACGGGAGCACCAGAGTGCAGGGCGGCGGCAGTTACTCACAGAGTCACCAGATGCGGGTTCCAATCACTTTATTTACTGGCTCAGGTGGTATCGCACCTGGGGTGCTGGTCCTCGCTGTCAGAGACTTTGGTCGCTTCCTGGGCAGGTTAGAGGCTGGATCTGGTTATGTAATCTGTGGCCTTTCTCATCCATGCACAAGTCTGTACTCTCCCCCGGTCCTGGCCAGTACGACCGGCAGCCTGGGCCTCTCGTGCGTCGGACCTCCATCCCTTTCCCCAGGCTCCCTCTCTGCTGCCGCGCCGCGGCCCCCCTAACTAGGGCTCTGCACCTCTCTTGGGCTCAGTCCCATGCTCTGGTCACTACTCTCTTCTGGTCCACGATTACAGGTACCGGGTCACGTCTCTCTTGGTGTTACTGGCCCCAGCTTGGTTGTGCTGTCTGTTTGGTGTTACATCCAGACAGCTCTGTTCTGCCTCCCTGAGGGCCTGGCAGAAGCACCCAGGGAGCTACACACCGTGTGTCTGCTCTGTCTCGTGTTCATAACAGAGAGAGATAGCGGAGATGGGTTTTTAAGAACCGCGCCAGAGATCCCAGATGTAAACTTGATCAATGTACACTTTATTTCGGCATAGGTCTACGCGTTTCAGGGGTCTCAGCCCCCTTCCTCAGGACCAGCAAGCACAAGATACATCAAATCTGCAGAGTCACATGCATACAGACAGTATATACCCAGTGGAACATCAAAGAACCGCCCTCAAAAAGAAAAAAATCGGCGGGAAAAAACTTCAATCCCTGCAAGGAGTGACGTGGTCCAATGAAAAAACAAAAGACAATGAATTGTATCAACAGCAACAGTCTTTTCGTTAATAAAATGACCAATGTAAATCAAAAATAAAAACAATTAACATAAAACATGAATGTATCACCGATGAATAAAAAATGTATAACCATACATATATATGTGTTTAATTGTGTCCCAGACCATATTAGAATTCCCACCGCAGTGAGAGGGTATAGAACCCACACCTAATCATGGCCATCAATCTTCATGAGGACCAAGGAATGTGAAGCAGTTAAACCACACAGCCAGAACGTCGTGCGGTAAAAGTTCATGATCTAAGGAAAGTGAAGAAACCGTAGAAAAGGAAACTACTACAAAAAAAAAAAAAAAATGTAAAAAATGAGAAGATCTATCCCAGGGAGCTACACACCGTGTGTCTGCTCTGTCTCGTGTTCAAGCTTGTTCTGCCTGGCAAAAAGTGTCTCTACTCCTAACTGCTCATGCCTTCACTTTTGCAAGTTGTTATGGCGACCTGGGTCTGCTAGGAACTGGCTAAGTCACTTCCTGACTGTGTTTGTAAAAACATTGTTAACCCTTTCCTAGTGACTGTTTCTCCCTGCTGTATGGTGGTGTGACGTGTGTGTAAACTTACCAGATTAACATCTTGACCTGCTTGGGAAGGATATAATGATATACCCTGTAGCGACCAGTCTCAGGGGCACTACACATACATGAAGAGATCTTCATGTAATTTGGAAACCAATATATTTGTGGATTTATCCTTGTCCCTTCTATTGAATATGCTGTAGTGAAAACGGTGCCTCTAAGGCAATTTTTGGGCCATATTTGTTTCCCGTAACTGTCTCCATTATATTAGCCAGCATGACGGCCCCTCACTTATTTAATCAGATGGGCGTTTTCGCCCCGTAGGGCTTGAATAGTGGGGGGCGTTCCTATTGGTTGGGGGAGTCATCTATGTTTATGGCTCTGATCAGTGAACAGCGCTGCCTGGTTGGAATGTGCAGTGTTTGGATGACCTGCCCCTTTTGTGTGACTCTCCCACATGGTATGTCGGAAGTGACCTGTCAGGAGTGCTCTGATGTATATACTTCCGGCAGTGGTGTGCGCTCCCGTGGTGGAGCGCACGCCTTGTGAGTTGTCGCTGCAGTTGAGGGGAGGATTTCCTTCCTGTCGCTGCGTACCTCCGTCGGCTGGGGGCGGTCCCCACGTGGAGCGCTGGTGGAGCGCATGCCCCGTGGGGTACTGTGAGGAGGTACAACACGGGCGAGGAGGGGGTTTCCCCTTCTGTTGCTATCGACGTCTGACAGCTAGGGGCGTCCCCCAGATGGAACGCTGGTGGAGCACACACCCTGGGTGGCATCATTAGGAGGTACGTCACGGGTAAGGGGGAGGTTTCCTCCTATTGCTATTGACGTTCTTCGACAGTTAGGGGCGTTCCCTAAGTGGAGCGCACGCTGAGCAGCTCAGGATGCTGACTTGCACGTGTTGTGAACAGATGGGACTATGCTAATATCCACATAATACTAATGGAGTAAAACTTCAGGTGAGTGTTACCTCCTGATTGGAGGAACTATACCAACATCTTGTATAAAAGACCCCACTTTTTACGGGCCAGACTTGACATCTTAGGCATGTGAGGGCTGGCAATAAGGACCTAATATATATGTAGCACTATGTCCCCTGAGGAGTCACTGTGGACGAAACGCGTCGGGACGCCAATGACTCGCCCACCCCAGGGCTATGGAACACCCGGTGCCGGGCCGGACTAGTCCGGTGGTAGTCAGTGGTGGCTGGGCCCGGCTCCGTGGCCCTGGTGGGTGTCAGTAGAATATGTGGCTGATGACTTTAAGTTTGTGTTCGTGACACCACCTGTGGTATGCGGCTATTAAGCCGCCGCTGCTGTGTAAGGCCTCTGGGGTGATGAAGTGGCAGCAATGGTGGTACTGCTCCCCACAGGTGGAGCGGTGCCCCGGGACACAGTTGGTGCTTGTGGAAGTCTATGGTGTTGTGTGACTAACACGGTGCAGGGCCGACAAGCAATGAAAGAAACAGGCACAAACAGTAGTCTCTTTACCTTTTCCTCTTTTACTCGGCAGAAGTTTAGTCCAGGGAGACCGTCACAGATGGTAAAGATGGTCCGGCCGGCCTGGAAGTGCCTGGGGTGATCTTTGGCCAGTTGAGTATGAGGCCTACTCCCTAATCTTTCTTTGCTGTTTTAGGACACTGCACTTTGGGTTAGCAATTGCCCTCTTGCTGCTGGAACTGGTGGTTCGTCCCTTTTTCTGTGTGGTAGACTGCGCAGGCCCTCTCTGGTGCTTCTCTGCTGGAGTCCACACCGGGCCCTTGGGATGCAGCTGTACCTTCAGATTTCTTCTGGGCCAGGGGGCTTGCAGCTCTCCTGCCCTCCGGATTCGGCTACCAGGGATGAATTTTATACCCTGGCAACCACAGACTCCGATGTCCGAGTCTCTTCTGTGCCTCTCTGCACCTCTTGCTTCACTGGGCCAAGCTATCCCAGCTCTAGGCCCCAGTTCTACAAGGCAGCACTACTCTCCGTCTGTCCTCTTTCACTCCTGTCTACAGACTAACTACTACTTCCTCCCTCCAGTCAGACTTAAGGAATCCTCCCTGAAATTCCAGGTTCAGAGCTCCCTCTGCTGGCCGGAGGGAGAACTGCGTTGGGTGTTAAACTTACTGGCCAATAGATCTCCCAATTACCTCCAGGCTCAGCATTAACCCTTTGGGAGGGCAATGCTGTTGTGGCGACCAGGTCCTGGGTCGCCACACTCCCCCCTTAGTTAAATTCAGTACTCCCGGACTGTAGAAACAAACATGACATGTTAGAACATTTCATCCCATTATGGGAGGCGCATTACTTGAACGTTACAAACTTAAACATTACTATAAGAGGCCAGTGTGGCTCCCTGCCGGGTGTCCATTACACTGCTCCATGGGGGACCCGCCGCGATCAAACCCCCAACGTAGGCTCTGGGCGTGCGTCAGAGCATTGATGACCCCACTCTATGCACGCCGGACGGGTTTTTCTTCAGGGGTGTTGAGCACACTGGTGCTAACTATGAACAATTTAGGTGTTGGCCACCCATAGTCCCAGTGGCCCAATTGTCCATTTACTTAGTCACCTAAGGCAAAAAGCATTTTATACACAACATGACAGACATTTCACATAACTATTTACATTCTGTTAGGTATTTTATTTTCTATATTCTATACCTTGGAGGGGGCTGTCCCCGAGTGCTACGTTGGGACCGGGCGTAGCTCTGGGGTTGGTCCCTGACTACTTGGAGTTTCTGCCCCCCCACGTGTTATTGGTAGGCCTACCCCTGACAGGAATGCATGTTGGATGCCTACGGGATCTCAGATTCGCCAAGGGTACGGCAGGTTCACCACTGGCAGGGGGTTGAACCTCCTGTTTCCACTGCTGGCGTGTCACCTCGTGTTGGAGCGGCCGGTTCTTTAGGTGGATCTGGAACCTCTTCTGTTTCTGGCTCGACCAACTGCGGGAACGTCAAGACTGGTACCACTATGGCATTGTTTATTCGGGTCCAAGTTTTGGGGAATTTTCCAAGGATTGTTTGGATCATCTCTTCCTCTTTTTCTTGACTTTGGGGACTTTCTTGTACTTCTTCTACTTCTTTTTGGGTTCTGCACCGTTCAGGGCACGCTTTCAGGCGGTCTCGAGAAATTGCTTGATAGGTCTTGCCTTCATTCTTGCTTATGAGGCATACCTTACTATTGTCAAAGTTGGAGGGGATAATGGTGTAGGGCTCGTTTTCCCACTGATCATCCAATTTATGCGTCCTCCGCTTCTTCTTGAGGACTTGTTCTCCAGGTGCTAAGGGAGTTGCTGGGGCTGTTTGATTGTAATGCTGCTCTTGTCTCGTTCTTGCTTGAGACAGGCTCCTCTCTACGCATTCCTGGACCTTGCGGTACTGCTGCTGCCGCTCTGTATTCCAATCCTCTATTTCCTGAACCGCCTCAGGTGACACAGTCCCCATCTCAAAGTCTACAGGCAACTTGCCAGGTCTGGCTCGCATCAGGTAAGCGGGGCTGCAGTTGGTCGAATTTACTGGGATATGGTTGTACAGGTCTACCAGATCTGGCAACTTCTCTGGCCATTGGTTTCTTTCTTCCAGAGGTAGAGTCTTCAGCATATCAATAACCACATGGTTCATTTTCTCGCACAATCCATTGGTTTGGGGGGTGGTACGGTGTGGTTCGGATTTTCTTACAGCCGTACATGTTACAGAACTCTTGGAACACTTCGGCCTCGAATGCAGGACCTTGATCAGTCAGTACCCTTTCCGGATAACCGTGAGGCCGACAAAAGTATGCCTGGAACGCTCTAGCTGCTATTCTGGCTGTCTGGTCCTTCACAGGCACTACTACCAGGAAACGAGAGTAATGGTCCACAATGGTGAGGGCGTACACATAGCCTGACCGGCTTGGTGTTAACTTCCCATGGTCCAGGGCCACCAACTCCAGGGGCTGCTTCGTGACAATTGGCTGTAGGGGAGACCTCTGGCTGGCATCATCCTTCCGCCTCAGGTTACACGGACCACAGTCTCGGCACCACTTCTCGATCATCTTTCTCATGTGCACCCAATAGAACCGATCGCGGAGTAGGGTCTCCAACTTCTTCCACCCGAAGTGTCCTGCGTTATCATGATAAGCTGCTAGGACCATTGGAGCATCCCTCTGCGGAACCACTATCTGCCAGACAAGTTCATTTGTTCGCCAGTTGACATATCTCTTGCAGAGCTTGCCTTGGTAGGTGAACAGTCGTCCCCTCTCTTTCCACAGCTGCTGGGCTTCTTCTGGAGCGTCTGGGCCAAGATGGGTCTCAGCTTGGGCTAGCTTTTCCTTGACCAATCGCACGGCCGGGTCACCGTTTTGCGTCTCTTCCCAATTATGGTGAAGTAATGGGTTGACCGAGACCTCGTGCTGGCTCGAGCGCTTCACTCCTACAGCGTGCTCACACTGGGAAACACCTTGGTGATGGAAAGCCGGTAACTCTATCTCTTCGAGGTCATCCAGGTCTTCTCCAGACTCGGGTAAGTGAGGCATTCTGGACAGCGCATCAGCATTGTTATTCTTCTTGCCAGCCCGATACTTGATGGTAAAGTCAAAGTTAGACAGCCGGGCCATCCATCGCTGTTCCAACGCACCTAACTTGGCTGTTGCCAGGTGTGTCAATGGATTGTTGTCCGTGAAGATGGTGAACTTGGCCGATGCCAGATAGTGCTTGAAGCGTTCAGTCACTGCCCAAACAATAGCGAGGAACTCCAGCTTGAAGGAACTGTAGTTTTCTGGATTCCTTTCTGTGGGCCGAAGCTTCCTACTGGCGTACGCTATCACCCTCTCTCTACCTCCCTGCACCTGGGACAGAACTGCTCCCAGTCCCACGTTGCTGGCGTCTGTATACAGTACAAACGGCTGGCTGTAGTCAGGGTAGGCCAGAATTTCTTCTCCCGTGAGAGCCCCTTTCAGCCGGACAAAGGATGTTTCTAGTTGGCTGCTCCATTCAAATGGAGGGCTCTGCTTCTTAGCCTGCTTTGGCTGGCCCACCAGGAGATCTTGAAGGGGCGCTGCTATCTTGGTGAAACCATCAATGAACCTTCGGTAGTAGCCCACCAGCCCAAGGAACTGCCGCACCTCCTTTACCGTGGTGGGTCTTGGCCAGTCCTTGATTACGGTGACTTTCTCCGGATCAGGTGCCACACCTTCTGCGCTGACCACATGACCCAGGTACTGTACCTTTGGCTTCAAGAGGTGACATTTGGACGGCTTTATCTTCAGTAGTGATGAGCGAGCATGCTTGTTACTACTCGGTACTCGCACGAGTATCACTGTACTCGGGCTACTCGGCGGGGACCGAGTAATCTCGCGATACTCGTGCTGTACTCGTGGTCTTCATCCCTGCATGTTGGCGCTCTTTTGAGAGCCAGCCCTCATGCAGGGATTGGCTGGCAGACCACTGCAATGCCACAGCCCTGTTAGTTGTGGAATTGCAGTGATCGGCCGGCCCGCACAGCGTGACTGAGCCTTTATACCGGCCGGCGCGCTGTGCTCTGCTCACAGCCATCCAGACAGTCAGTGCAGGGAGAGTGTCGCTGCTTCAGGGAAAGGTTTGCGGCCCTTTATAGCTATTTCCGTAGCAGGGCTGCAAACAGTGTGACCAAAAGTCCTTCTCAGGACTATTGTAGTTGTATACAGGCAGGGAGGGTATAGCCAGGTCGGAGTACAGGAGAAGAGTCCTTCTCAGGACTATTGTTGCTGTATACAGGCAGGGTATAGCCAGGTCGGAATACAGGCTGGTGACCAGAAGAGTCCTTGTCAGGACTATTGTAGCAGTATACAGGCAGGCAGGCAGGCAGGGTATATAGCCATTTCTAGTGGTGACCGTATACCAGCCTTCATCATATCTGGGGCTGGTGTACACAGTCTAAAACAGTCCAGATAGTGTCAGACTTCTCAGTAATTGTCGCTCCTAAAAACCTGTTAGGTTCTTAGTGCGTCCGTGCTTGCATTTAAAAACCGCACGTGTGTGCCTGTCGGTGGCAGCGTACAGGTGCACTTGTGTGCGTTTTTACCAAACTATTATATAACGCACAAGTGTAGTGTATAATACACGTCAGTCAGCAGTGGCTGATAGTGTCAGAGTTCTCATTAATTTTTGCTCCTAAAACCTGTTAGGTTCTTAGTGCGTCCGTGCTTGCATTTAAAAACCGCACGTGTGTGCCTGTCGGTGGCAGCGTACAGGTGCACTTGTGTGCGTTTTTACCAAACTATTATATAACGCACAAGTGTAGTGTATAATACACGTCAGTCAGCAGTGGCTGATAGTGTCAGACTTCTCAGTAATTGTCGCTCCTAAAAACCTGTTAGGTTCTTATTGCGTCCGTGCTTGCATTTAAAAACCGCACGTGTGTGCCTGTCGGTGGCAGCGTACAGGTGCACTTGTGTGCGTTTTTACCAAACTATTATATAACGCACAAGTGTAGTGTATAATACACATCAGTCAGCAGTGGCTGATAGTGTCAGACTTCTCAGTAATTGTCGCTCCTAAAAACCTGTTAGGTTCTTATTGCGTCCGTGCTTGCATTTAAAAACCGCACGTGTGTGCCTGTCGGTGGCAGCGTACAGGTGCACTTGTGTGCGTTTTTACCAAACTATTATATAACGCACAAGTGTAGTGAATAATACACGTCAGTCAGCAGTGTCTGATAGTGTCAGAGTTCTCATTAATTTTTGCTCCTAAAACCTGTTAGGTTCTTAGTGCGTCCGTGCTTGCATTTAAAATCCGCACGTGTGTGCCTGTCGGTGGCAGCGTACAGGTGCACTTGTGTGCGTTTTTCACAAACTATTATATAACGCACAAGTGTAGTGTATAATACACGTCAGTCAGCAGTGGCTGATAGTGTCAGACTTCTCAGTAATTGTCGCTCCTAAAAACCTGTTAGGTTCTTAGTGCGTCCGTGCTTGCATTTAAAAACCGCACGTGTGTGCCTGTCGGTGGCAGCGTACAGGTGCACGTTTTTCACAAACTATTATATAACGCACAAGTCTAGTGAATAATACACGTCAGTCAGCAGTGTCTGATAGTGTCAAACTTCTCAGTAATTGTCGCTCCTAAAAACCTGTTAGGTTCTTATTGCGTCCGTGCTTGCATTTAAAAACCGCACGTGTGTGCCTGTCGGTGGCAGCGTCAGGCTCCATATTGTCCCTGGATAGAGATGTGCATGAGGGCCTCAAAACATTGTTCCCATTGCAAAGGAGCGGGTCTCCTGTCGTAATGCCCATTCTGAAAGAATGGGCGAAAAAATTTACCACTGGGGTATACCTGAAACAACGGCCTAACTATTGTAACGGTCATCATGATGGCGCATGAGGAGAAGGAGGAGCAGTCCAGCGATTAGCCAAAGTCCAGAAGTGTGTTACCATGGGTGAGTGGAGGTACATGGCAAAATCCCGTTACAAACTTTAAATTCCGCTGTCATTTGCTGGTGGTGTGGTGAAGTCTGGCCCAATCCAACCCTTGTTCATCTTGATCAGAGTCAGCCTGTCAGCATTTACAGTTGACAGGCGGGTGCGTTTATCTGTAATGATTCCACCTGCGGCACTAAAAACACGCTCTGACAAAACGCTAGCGGCAGGGCAGGCCAGGACTTCCAAAACGTAGAGAGCCAATTCATGCCACGTGTCCAGCTTGGATACCCATTAATTGTAAGGCACAGAGGAATGTCGGAGTACAGTTGTTTGATCTGCAAGGTACTCCTTTAGCATCTGGGCAAACTTAGGATTTCTTGTGGCACTACCCCGCACCTCAGGGGCTGTGGTATGTGAGGGGCTGAGAAAACTGTCCCACATCTTAAAGACTGTTCCCCTACCTCTGGCGGATTGGACTTGTGCCCCTCTCGGCTGTACGCCTTGGTTGTCCACTGATTCCTGACCTATGCCGCTAGCATTTTGTGAGGGGAATGCTTTGCCTACTTCCGTGACTATGGCCTTCTGGAACTGCTGCATTTTTCCTGACCTCTCCGCCTCGGGAATAAGAGACATAAAGTTCTCCTTTTAGCATGGGTCTAACAGTGTTACCAACCAGTAATGATTGTCGGCCAAGATGTTCTTAACGCGAGGGTCACGAGACAGGCAGCTTACCATAAAGTCAGCCATGTGTGCCAGACTCTTAACAGCCATCACTTCAGTATCCTGACCAACACGATGACTGAACATGCTGTCCTCCTCCTCCTCCTCCTCATCATCTACCCTGTCCTCTGGCCAGCCACGCTGAACCGAGGATATGACTGCATGTCATATCCTCAATTTGGCCAGAGAGTTGCTACATGTCTTCATCCTCCTCCTCGTCATAGTCCTCCACTGCACGTTGTGATGAGACGAGGCTGGGCTGTGTGTTATCACCCACACCCACTACTGTTTCTTGCTGCAACTCATCGCGCTCCGCCTGCAATGCATCATGTTTGTTTTTGAGCAGAGACCGTTTTAGAAGGCAGAGTAGCGGTATGGTGACGCTAATAATGTCGTCATCGCCGCTCACCATCTTGGTGGAGTCCTCAAAGTTTTGGCGGATGGTACATAGGTCGGACATCCATCTCCACTCCTCAGGTGTTATGTGTGGAGTTTGACCCATTTCCTGACGGCTTAGGTGATGCAGGTACTCAACAACTGCCCTCTTCTGCTCACATATCCTGACCAACATGTGCAGAGTTGAATTCCAACGCGTGGGGACATCACACACCAGTCTGTGAGCCGGAAGATGCAAATGGCGCTGAAAGCCAGCAAGGCCGGCTGAAGCAGTAGGTAACTTTCGAAAATGTGCAGACAGGCGGCGAACGTTTACCAGCAGATCAGACAGCTCTGGGTATGACTTTAGAAACCGCTGAACCACGAGGTTGAGCACATGGGCCACGCATGGAACATGTGTCAGCTGGCCTCGCCTCAAAGCCGCCACCAGGTTCCGGCCATTGTCACACACGACCTTTCCTGGCTTTAGGTTCAGAGGTGTGAGCCAGTGATCTGCCTGCTATTTCAGAGCTGTCCACACCTCTTCTGCATTGTAGGGTTTGTCACCTATGCAGATTAGCTTCAGCACAGCCTGTTGCCGCTTCGCCGAGGCAGTGCTGCAGTGCTTCTGTGTCGCCCTGGACAAGCCAGGGGCCACAGAGCACAACACTTACACACCCTACACTCCCTGCAGGCATATCATAGTCAAAACACAAAATCCTTGTTGCCTTCCCCAGGGGCTGTTGTCCACACCAGGGGGTGGAGCCAGGCGGTTGGTCTCCACCCACCAAGGAGGAGGGAAAACACAGGCAGTGAGAGTTAAGCTAAGGAAGTGGTAGGAGGAAAGTAGTAGAGAGGAGAAAAGTGACAGCAAAGAGCCTGAAGTTGGTCCGGGTGTGTGGCCCGGACAGGACAGCAAGGTTGGCAGGATGTGGTGACCGTCTGCAGTGGAGGCCGATTGGAGTCTGCCGTAAGGACCGTGGACGGGTGGTGACCCGGCCGTACCGGACCGGTATACAAAGAGAAGCCAGCACCATTGGCAGGGGCCTTTCGGATCCCGGCAAGGCTTGGTGTCGCCGTGAATTTGCCAAATCCGTTAGTGAAGGGGACCTCAGGGTTTCCAAACAGCCAAGTCACGATAGAAGGCAACCGTCCAACCGTGAAGGGGAGACACCGCCACCGCCAAGGGCAACCGTCTCCCAGGGCCAGCGCCTGTGGGCAAAAGGGGCTCCTCCGGCCCATATCCAGGTCGGGGAGCGGGTTACCGGTGGGAAACCATCACTACCAACACTGAACTTAGGTGCAGGGAGAGACAGTCATCACTAACCTGCAGGGAGGAACAACCGCAGTCGTCCGAGGGACCCGTCCATCCAGCCACTTGTTTTACCGTGAACTGTGTCATCATCATTGGGCTGAGTGAGTACCTCCGTGCCGTGCGGCACAGCGCTGCCCCTGCGACCCTGCACCTCATCAGGCCCCGCAACCCGCCTGTCATCCATCTCTACCCCATCACCGGGCCCTGGGACAACCAACCCCCCTACCCACGGAGGGGAGAAATAACAACAAAGCTGCTCCCTGTCACAGGCTCCCGGGATCCCCGTCCAGAGCAGCGGTGGTGTCCACACAATCACCACAACCGTGGGTGGCGTCACGGACAATATCCCCAAAACCCAAACGACCCCTTTTCACTCACGGGCGATGAGCGCCGCTCGAGTCCCCGGGATCCGGCCATCGCTCGAGCCACCGAGCAGCAGCAGCCGTAGAGCAGCGGCAGCCGGACCCGAGCAGTGGGAGAGCGCAGCGTCCCCTCCTCCGCCTGCGACACTTCCAGCTTGGGACTGGTGTGTAGGGTAAAGTGGATGAGGATGCGCAGGAGGAGGAGGAGGCTGAGGAGCATGACATTCCGGAGCTGTAGAGTGTGGGTGAAACCCTGACTGAGGTAGGGCCTGCAAAACTTGGTGTGTGAAGGACGTGTTCCGTCCCTCGCTCAGACTGGGTCCCAGCTTCCACAATATTAACCCAGTGTGACGTCAACGAGATGTAGCGGCCTTGCCCACATGAACTTGTCCACGTGTCTGTGGTTAGGTGGACTTTGGCTGAAACAGCGTTGTTCAGGGCACGTGTGATGTTTTGTGACACGTGGTTATGCAATGCGGGGACGGCACACCGGGAGAAATAGTGGCGGCTGGGGACCGAGTAATGTGGGACAGCTGCCACCATCAGGTCGCGGAATGCTTCTGTCTCAACCAGCCTAAAAGGCAACATTTCCAGCGCAAGCAGTCGCGAAATGTTAGCATTTAGAAGTGTGGCATGTGGGGCGTTAGCAGTGTATTTGCGCCTGCGTTCAAAGGTTTGCTGAATGGATAACTGAACGCTGCGCTGGGACAAGGACGTGCTTGATGATGGTGTTATTTCTGCGTGGGCAACTGCAGGTGCAGGGCCGGAGGAGGCTTGTTCGCGGGCAGCATGGACAGGGGATTGGCTCGCATGCACAACAAGCGAAGACGTAGCATTGACATCAGCAAGCACTGCTCCTCGACTCTGTTGTACATCCCACAAAGTCGGGTGCTTGGCTGACATGTGCCTGATCATGCTGGTGGTGGTCAGGCTGCTAGTTTTGGTACCCCTGCTGATGCTGGCACGGCAGGTGTTGCAAATGGCCTTTTTAGAATCATCTGGAGCCAACTTAAAAAACTGCCAGACTCGGGAAGACCTAACATTTGTACAGGCACCTTGTGTCGTGTTGTTCCGGGGAACAGTTGCCTGACGTCTGCCTGGGGCCACCACCCTGCTTCTTACTGCCTGTTGGGATGCTACGCCTCCCTCCCCCTGTGCACTGCTGTCCTCGCTCTGCATAGCCTCCTGCCAGGTTGGGTCAGTTACTGGATCATCCACCACGTCGTCTTCCTCTTCCGCACCCTGCTCCTCCTCCTGACTTCCTGACAATTGTGTCTCATCATCGTCCACCCCTTGTTGAGACACGTTGCCAACTTCGTGAGAACGTGGCTGCTCAAATATTTGGGCATCTGTACATACGATCTCCTCATGACCCACTTCAACATGAGCTGGCGAGAGGCCAGAATGTGCGAATTGAAATGTGAACAGCTCTTCCGAGTGTCCAAGTGTGGGATCATTAATGTCCGAGGACGTGTACTCAGCCTTATGGTAGGAAGGAGGATCAGGTTCTGAAATGTGCGGTGCAGTATCACGGCTACTGACACTTGACCGTGTGGAAGACAGAGTGTTTGTGGTGGTGCCAATCTGACTGGAAGCATTATCCGCTATCCAACTAACAACCTGTTGACACTGGTCTTGGTTCAAGAGCGGTGTACTGCTGCGGTCCCCAAGAATTTGGGACAGGACGTGCGAGCGACTAGATGTGGCCCTTTGTTGTGGCGAAATTAGAGCTTGCCCACGACCTCGGCCTCTGCCTGCACCACCATCACGTCCACTTCCTTGTTCCTTGCCAACGCCCTTGCGCATTTTGCAATGCTGTGCTGACGTGTATTCACTAGACTTGTGCGTTATATAATTGTGCTTCTTACTACCTGTTGGGATGCTACGCTTCCCTCCCCCTGTGCACTGCTGTCCTCGCTCTGCATATCCTCCTGACAGGTTGGGTCAGTTACTGGATCATCCACCACGTCGTCTTCCTCTTCCGCACCCTGCTCCTCCTCCTGACTTCCTGACAATTGTGTCTCATCATCGTCCACCCCTTGTTGAGACACGTTGCCAACTTCGTGAGAACGTGGCTGCTCAAATATTTGGGCATCTGTACATACAATCTCGTCATGGCCCACTTCAACAGGAGCTGGCGAGAGGCCAGAATGTGTGAATGGAAACGTGAACGAACAGCTCTTCCGAGTGTCCAAGTGTGGGATCAGTAATGTCCGTGGACGTGTACTCGGCCTGGTGGTAGGAAGGAGGATCAGGTTCTGAAATGTGCGGTGCAGTATCACGGCTACTGACATTTGACCGTGTGGAAGACAGAGTGTTTGTGGTGGTGCCAATCTGACTGGAAGCATTATCCGCTATCCAACTAACAACCTGTTGACACTGGTCTTGGTTCAAGAGCGGTGTACTGCTGTGGTCCCCAAGAATTTGGGACAGGACGTGCGAGCGAGTAGATGTGGCCCTTTGTTGTGGCGAAATTAGAGCTTGCACACGACCTCGGTCTCTGCCTGCACCACCATCACGTCCACTTCCTTGTTCGTTGACAACGCCCTTGCGCATTTTGCAATGCTGTGCTGATGTGTATTCACTAGACTTGTGCGTTATATCCAAGTTTTTGCAAAACGCACACAAGTGCAGCGGAAAGCTGCCACCAACAGGCACACACGTGCGGTTTTTAAATGCAAGCACGGAGGCACTAAGAACCTAACAGGTCTCTATCCAGGGACAACGTGGAGCCTCCCAATTTTTGGCTGCCCTGCCAAAGGGCTATACTACAATAGACCCACTTCCTTACAATAGGCACTTCAGGTTTACAGGCCCTCATGCACGTCTCTATCCAGGGACAACGTGGAGCCTCCCAATTTTTGGCTGCCCTGCCAAAGGGCTATACTACAATAGACCCACTTCCTTACAATGGGCACTTCAGGTTTACAGGCCCTCATGCACGTCTCTATCCAGGGACAACGTGGAGCCTCCCAATTTTTGGCTGCCCTGCCAAAGGGCTATACTACAATAGACCCACTTCCTGACAATGGGCACTTCAGGTTTACAGGCCATCATGCATGTCTCTATCCAGGGACAACGTGGAGCCTCCCAATTTTTGGCTGCCCTGCCTAAGGGCTATACTATAATACACCCACTTTCTGACAATGGACACTTAATGTTTTGAGGCCCTCATGCACGTCTGTATGCAGGGGCATTGGTGAACCTCCCAATTTTGGACTGCCCTGGCAAAGGAAAATACTACAAAGACTCACTTCCTCAAAATGGGCACATTAGACTCAGAGGCCTTTATGTACGTCTCTTCTCAGGGACATCGGAGTGCCACACAATGTTTTACGTAAAATCTTTCATGTATTAATCTCAAAAAGTAACATACATTAGCTCTATCTCACTATTGGGTATGTGCCCTTAACATTTCCGCCATGAAAATTCATTTTGGTGTCATTTTGGAAGGTTTTCTGGTGAGTCCGTAAAAATGGCGTAAAACGCGGACAAAATTGTTCACAGCTGTGACTTTTGAGTGATAAATGCTTCAAGGGGTCTTCCCCATGCTGTTGCCATGTCATTTGAGCACTCTTCTGAGACTTTTGTGCCATTTTTAGGGTTTCTACATGCTGCCGGTGGTCATTTCACAAAAATACTCGGGTCTCCCATAGGATAACATTGGGCTCGGTGCTCGGGCCGAGTACACGAGTATCTTGGGATGCTCGGCCCGAGCCTCGAGCACCCGAGCTTTTTAGTACTCGCTCATCACTAATCTTCAGGCCATATTTCGACAAGGACTCAAACACTTCTGCTAAGTGCCTCAGGTGGTCTTCATAAGTCTTGGAGTAGACTATGACGTCATCCAGGTACAACAGCACGGTTTCAAAGTTGTGGTGGCCCAAGCAGCACTCCATCAACCTTTGGAACGTCCCTGGGGCGTTGCAGTGCCCGAATGGCATACAGTTGAACTCACAGAGGCCCATTGGTGTCGTGAATGCAGTCTTCTCCCTGTCCGCCTCTGCCACGGGAACCTGCCAATACCCACTGGTGAGATCCAAGGTGGAGAAATAGTTAGCTGACTTTAAGGCTGTTAGTGACTCCTCTATTCTGGGCAGTGGATAAGCATCTTTATGTGTAATGCGGTTAATTTGCCTGTAATCTACACACATTCTCATTGTACCATCTTTTTTCTTTACGAGCACTAGTGGAGCTGCCCAGGGGCTACAACTATCTCTGATAACCGCAGCCTCCTTCATTTCCCGTAACATTTCTTTGGCACGCTGATACTGTGCGGGGGGTACAGGGCGGTATCTCTCTTTAATGGGATGATGATCACCCGTGGGGATTTGATGTTTAACCCCTTTCACCTGCCCAAAATCTAGGGGGTGTTTGCTGAAGATCCGCTCGTACTCCTGTACCACCCGGTAAACCCCATGTTTTTGGTGTGAGGGGGTGGAGTCGGTGCCCACATGTAATTTTTGGCACCAGTCTTCCAGCTGTCCCTTGGAGCCATTGTCTTCCGCCTGGTCAGACGGGATCAAGGGTTCCACTGCTTTGATGGTATTGTTGCTGACAGTGTACAGTTTTGCTACAGTGGCGTACCGGGGCAATTTGGCCTCCTCCTCCCCACAATTCAGGACACGGACGGGCACTCTCCCCTTGCGGACGTCTGCTACCCCTCTGGCTACCAGGACTCCAGGCCTCCTGTCTGAATACACCGGTTCTACCAAGGCCTGGTAATCCTGACCCTTGAGGCCTATTGCTGCCCGACACCATATCAACATTTCACTTCTTGGGGGTATTGCAATGGGGAGGGGGTCACTTACCCTCACACTGCCAATTTCTCCTCCGGCCAGCTCTACCTGCTGCCTCCAAATCAGGGCTCTGATCTCCCTCTGTAGGGCACGCTGCTGCCCGGAGCTGGCGGTTTCAGACGCCTGTTGCAACAAAATTATCACTTCGGCAATACAATTTTCTATCACATTTGTACCAATGGTTAGCAGTGGGTCAGATTCTTTGCGATCTATATCTACAATTATCATCCCCTGACATGGCAATTCTACCCGCCCCACTTTAATGGTTACTTCTTTGTACCCAATTTGTGGTAAGGGCTGACCATTACTGGCCACAATTGTTAAATCATCATCTGGGCCATGGTCAATGTCTGAATCAGCCCAATATCTTTTGTACAGTTTGTAGGGGATGGTTGTTACCTGGGACCCCATATCCAGGAGGGCATTCAAAGGGATCCCATCCAGCACAATAGGAAGGACCGGTCGTCCTCCCACATACTTGCTGCGGCTGGGGTTTGAGCCGGGCTTCCTTACACCTGGGGGTTGGCTCATGGCCCCAGGCTCGGCCCATTTAAAGGACAGCGTCATGCAATGTGGCCCGCCTGGCTGCAGCGGCGGCAGATCGGTTGTCCTGTTGAATCATACCGGTCTGTGTCTTTTCCTCGGGTCGGCGGAATCCTCCTCTGTCGCATCCATGGGACGTCATCTGGGCTGGAGGCCAACTCGATTCTTGCAGGCGATGGGGTCACTTGTAGAGACTGCACGGTCTTGGCAAGGGCAGCTACAGTCTTGGTCAGCTCCTGGACCTGCTGTCTGAGCTCTGCAGTGGGATCCTTATCCAGGGACTGCGCCTCAGCCCCTGCAGCAGCTCGTGTTGCAGGCACCACCCCGGGGTACGTGATAGCAAGAGGCCGGAGGGGTACCGGGTCATTCGGTGTAGATTCTCTCAGTACCCGGATGGCCTGGTCCTTAAACTTTGCAAAGTCCAGAGCAGGGTTCTGCAGGACCATGATACGCAGCTGGGTCCTGTGGGCATCTGACCGGAGCCCCTCTATGAACTGCTCAGTTAGGAGTTTGTGTTCTTCACGTACACTCTCTGGGTCCACCTGTTTAACTGCTTTCAGGGCCTCCTGCAAGTTTAAGGCATAGTCCCTTATGCTGTCTGTGGCCCGCTGCTTGCACCCAAAGAATCTCATCTTTATCTCTGCTGCGGTGCGGGTGTCAAAAGTACTCTTTAGCTTGGCCAGTATCTGGGTTACTGTCCCTTTATCTGTATCAGGCCAGGACTTCACTTCACGCTGGGCTGCGCCGGCTAACTGTCCCATTAATATGCCCACCTTCTGGCTCTCAGTCAGAGGATACACCCGGAACAAGCTCTGCAGGCTTTCTCTGAAGTCGCTCAAGGTATGGGACTCCCCGGAGTACTGCGGCAGCCATTCTGCTCCCGGGATGTACGGCATTGTGATCGGCATTACCGGCGCTACAGCGGGGGCTGGGGCGACGGCGACTGGGATTGCTTCGGCCGGTGCTGCGGCGCCTCGGGCGATGGCAGCCACCTGCTCTCCCTCTGAGTCGGACATCTTCCTCCCCCTTAGTGAACCTTACCAGGCTCCGTTCACTTTTCAAATTTCCTTCTGGGTCGCGCGGGGTTAACAGCGCTCTGCTCTGATGGCGCGCTCCCTTCGCGCTCTTTGTCAGGCACGCCCCCCTTCTTCCTGCGCTCGGCGAGGCTAATGGCGGCGGCAGTTTGCAGACAGTACACAGTCTTTTAAGCACAATTCCTGCAGGCGCACAGTACCCGGTGGGACCGGGAACGAAATCCTGTTCGTGACGCCAAAATTGACTCGCCCACCCCAGGGCTATGGGACACCCGGTGCCGGGCCGGACTAGTCCGGTGGTAGTCAGTGGTGGCTGGGCCCGGCTCCATGGCCCTGGTGGGTGTCAGTAGAATATGTGGCTGATGACTTTAAGTTTGTGTTCGTGACGCCACCTGTGGTATGCGGCTATTAAGCCGCCGCTGCTGTGTAAGGCCTCGGGGGGGATGAAGTGGCAGCAATGGTGGTACTGCTCCCCAAAGGTGGAGCGGTGCCCCGGGACACAGTTGGTGCTTGTGGAAGTCTATGGTGTTGTGTGACTAACACGGTGCAGGGCCGACAAGCAATGAAAGAAACAGGCACAAACAGTAGTCTCTTTACCTTCTCCTCTTTTACTCAGCAGAAGTTTAGTCCAGGGAGACCGTCACAGATGGTAAAGATGGTCCGGCCGGCCTGGAAGTGCCTGGGGTGATCTTTGGCCAGTTGAGTATGAGGCCTACTCCCTAATCTTTCTTTGCTGTTTAAGGACACTGCACTTTGGGTTAGCAATTGCCCTCTTGCTGCTGGGACTGGTGGTTCGTCCCTTTTTCTGTGTGGTAGACTGCGCAGGCCCTCTCTGGTGCTTCTCTGCTGGAGTCCACACCGGGCCCTTGGGATGCAGCTGTACCTTCAGATTGCTTCTGGGCCAGGGGGCTTGCAGCTCTCCTGCCCTCCGGATTCGGCTACCAGGGATGGATTTTATACCCTGGCAACCACAGACTCCGATGTCCGAGTCTCTTCTGTGCCTCTCTGCACCTCTTGCTTCACTGGGCCAAGCTATCCCAGCTCTAGGCCCCAGTTCTACAAGGCAGCACTACTCTCCGTCTGTCCTCTTTCACTCCTGTCTACAGACTAACTACTACTTCCTCCCTCCAGTCAGACTTAAGGAATCCTCCCTGAAATTCCAGGTTCAGAGCTCCCTCTGCTGGCCGGAGGGAGAACTGCGTTGGGTGTTAAACTTACTGGCCAATAGATCTCCCAATTACCTCCAGGCTCAGCATCAACCCTTTGGGAGGGCAATGCTGTTGTGGCGACCAGGTCCTGGGGCGCCACACCAATAGGGTCAGCTTAGGGGGTCCAGCTTTGCACTATTAGATGTGGTCCGTCCTTGTTAGGACGGAAGTTTGGGGCAGCAGGCAATTTTGTTATTTTGTCTATAGTTCGGACAGGGAGAGTGAATACTGAATTGGCATACTGAATCCAGGATCCTGATGGAGAGACTGCCCTCTTGTGAAAGGATGTGGTGAGAGCATTCCTTTTATATATGCCTTAACATATGTTGATTCATTTGGTGTCTGACCACTGTAAGCATTTATTGTGGAATTATGACATATTTATTTAGGTATATTATTTTTTTCTGCTACGTTTTTCTATCAAATTGGACTATTGTCCTTGATCTTGGCAATACCACTTCATTTATGTTTGTTGTGTTTTTTTGTTTATTTTGTTTGATCTAGTGGCCACCACTGTGTATATCTCAACACTATATGGTCTGATGACCAACGGATTGGGTATTTATATATCCAACTATACATGGTGATGGCTTGTTGAGTTAATGATTTGTGGATCAGAGGAACTCGGGTTCTTGTTTTTAGATCATTATTAATAAAGGATCACATTTTATTGCTGCAATATACATTTGTTATTGGGATTGCTGCACCCTATCTATCTCCAATACGCAACCAAGCGAGTCAGAAGAGCAATAGATATCATAGACCTGATGAGTCTCGTTTACTTACTTTGAGAATCCCTGTATGAATGATGTATAATCCCAAAAGTTTAAATTAATCTCCACCCTTCTAGCCTGATTGACAGTTCCTCAGTGTCCCTTCTCCCTGCTGCTGAATCTCCACCTTCCTAGCTTGATTGACAGCTTCTCAATGTAATTTCTCCCTGCTATGATATCTCCACCTTCCTATTCTGATTGATAGCTCCTCAGTGTCCCTTCTCCCTGCTGCTGAATCTCCACCTTCCTAGCTTGATTGACAGCTTCTCAGTGTCACTCCTCCATGCTATAGAATCTCCACCTTCGTAGCCTGATTGATAGTGTGACGCCCTGGCCTATCAGGTCGTCACAGGGTATTGTGCAATCTGCCCTTCTGCACAGTATCCGCATCCTCCTTGGTTACGGATCCCTGTTCTTTGGTGTTGCTAATATCAGAGCCAGTCAAAATCCCAGGAACACTTTGCACCACACCCACCAGATGCACCATTGGGGGGCCTGAAGGGAATAGGGCCGCCTACTTGGGGTGTTGGTAGGGGAAAGTGAAAAGTGTAGAAGGAGAAGTGAGAAAGGAAGTAAAGGAGTAGGAGTGTGGAGTGGTGACTATCGTAGGGAGAGGTCACCGTTTAGGAGCAGGGCTCCTTGAGACTACTAGGTGGCAGACGTTGGTCTGGGCCTGGTAGGAGCTGGAACCCCGGTCGCAGGGGATCGTGTCAAGGGGCACGGATCTGCCGAGTAGGGCAGCCGGCGGCCTTGAGCCATCTCCGGGCAGGGACAAGGGCACGACAGGGTACTTGGGCCCTAGGCTGGGAAGTAGCTTCAAGCGTCTTGGTAATTTACCCGACGGGGGTGAAGTCTTCAAGATTCATTCCTCACCCGCTCCAAAATCGGGGGTACTAGCGCGAGGGGATAGGACTTTTCCCAAAACACAGTCCATCAAATCCCAAGCGTGAACCCTGAGAGCAAGCTCACTCCGTTAGCCATACGGGTGAGCGGTACCGGACTAGTTCCACACTACAGGGTCCAAACAGTGAAGAAGGTGCCACGGAAAAGGTCACAGGCTAACAAGCAACACCAAGGACACAGATCCAAGCGTGCTCCATCCTTGCTGCAGCGGTGCTCAGAATTCTGGTTTACAAGCTGTCGGTGTCAATATTCTTTGACTAACTGAGTACGCAGAAACCTTTTCCTCCCCATCGGCACCCCTTCGACACCATCACCGGGCCCCGGGGCACAACCCCCTACCCTCGGAGGGGTTAAACACCTTGCTGACATATCACCGCCACCGGGCGCCCCCAACAGCAGCGGTGGTACTCCATCTTACCACATACCGTGGGTGGCGTCACAAACTTCTAAATCCCCTGTACATATCCCCCCTTTTGACTTTAAGTGTCCGCACGACCTCCTCCCGGGTCCGGTGACCTCTCGAGCCACCGTGGTTCCAGATCCAAGCAGCTCAGCCGCTGACACGGAGGTGGTACAATAGCTCCCCTCCTCCCTGCTGTTCAATCTCCACCTTCCAAGTCTGACTGACAGTTTCTCAGTGTCCCTCCACTCTTGAGATCTCACATGGCTCAGTACAAGCTACGGTTGTCAGTCAGGATGGGTACGGGAAAACTGAAAATTCTTGGACTCGAAAGTTCGGCGGACTCATTCAGACTTTAGATAAAATTCGGTTTGGGACCCAGATTTGACCTGAACCCCAATTGAAGACACTATTTAGGCAGCTTGGGTTTCCGCCCACATGCAGCTAGCCATAAATTGAGAACTTCCAGTGGTGAGTGGTCAGGGTTTTCCCATTTTTTTGGGGGGTGCAAACTACATCCTATCATGCTGTTGTTACCCCCAGTGAGAGCCGTTCAGAGACTGCAAGCGGCTCGCATTGGGCTGAGCACTGAGTGTACCCGAGCATAGTGATGTTTGTTGAAGTAGTGTCCATATGTAAATTACTCCGAACCCGAAATCTATTTTTTGTAAAGTCTGTGTTTGGAACCAACACTGAACCTTGGGTTCTTTTAGCCCTACTCGTGAACTGTCCTAGCCATTAGCCGGATTATTTAAGGGAACCTGTCACCAGATTTGGCGATCTAACATACTGTATATAAGAGCCCAGGCTGCTGTGTAGAACTTAAAAATCACTTTATAATACTCACCTAAGGGGCGGTGCGCTGCAGACTGGTCGGATGGCTGTCTCCGTTCTCCGGTATCGGCGCCTCCTCTTTCGGCCATCTTTGTCCTCCTTCTTCTGAAGCCTGGGTGCATGACGTGTCCTACGTCATCCACACAGGCTGGATTGAGGTCCTGCGCAGGCGCACTACAATACTTTGATCTGCTCTGCTCAATGCCGGCTAGTGTGGATGACGTAGGACGCGTCAGGCACCCAGGCTTCAGAAGAAGGAGAATGTTAGAATGCTGTATATAAGAGCCCGGTGGTGCTGGCCGCAGCTTATAGTCACCAAATCTAGTGACAGGTTCCCTTTAAAATGCTCAGAATAATATCAGTGTTGTATAGCCATTCTAACATGGATATCTTAAGGCCGCTTTACACGCTGCGACATCGCTAGTGATCACACCAATCCCCGTCAATTGTGCGTCACGGGCAAATCGCTGCTCGTGGCGAACAATATCACCAGTACGCGTCACACATACTTACCTTCCTAACTACTTCGCTGTGACCGCCGAACAACCTCTTTTTTAAGGGGGCGGTTTGTTCGGCGTCACAGCATCGTCACTCAGCGGGCCACCAATAAAGGCAGAGGGGCAGAGAGCACCCACATTAACGTCACTCCCACCTCGTTGCCAGAGGACGCAGGTACGTTGTTGTTCGTTGTTCCCGGGGTGTCACACGTAGCGATGTTTGCTGCCTCAGGAACGACGAACAACCTGCGTCCAGCACCAGCAACGATATTATGAAAATGAATGACGTGCACTGTCAACGATCCACGATTTGGTGAGTATTTGTGATCGTTAGCGGTCGCTCGTATGTGTCACATGCTACGACTTCGCTAACGAGGCCGGATGTGCGTCACGAATTCCGTGACACCGACGACATCTTGTTAGATACGTCGTTGCGTGTAAAGCAGCCTTTAATTACACCAACCTCATCAAGTCTATCAAATCTATTTTAGACTGTTTGCAGATTTCAATATCAACTATTGTACAAGATCTGCTTTCAAATGACAAAATTAGTTGTAAATTGATGGATGTTTCAAGGCAAGTACTTCAATAGGAGTCTGGAGATAGAGTGGGCGAAATGTCTAATATCATAAAATAATTGCACATTATACTGATCTTTGTTCCATGGTTAACTGGACAGTTCAAGTCTTTGCTTCATTTTCTCCTGTTGTTATGTGAGTCCGGTCATCCACCAGCAGAAAACGATTTTCCTATTTTATCCTGTCAATCACTGAAAGTCTCGCTGGAGAAACTGTAGGAGGCAAAGTGCTGTAATAATTTTTGAATTAATGAGATAAATTAAATTCAATTTTTCAGTCCTGTTTTACTTTCTCCTTTTATGTCAAAGACTCGCTTTAAACATCTGTCAAGTAGAGCAAGAACGTCAGACATTTGTGCTAACGTACGGAATTTTTAGAATTTCCATTCCCGCTTCCATAGCTTTATACTTGGGACAATTGGAGCTTTTCCGCCTTCAGCCGCACAATTCACTCTCAGCCTCTATTGTTCTTTCTTTTGTTATCATTATTATTATTATTATAATTTTGTGGACCTCAGTATTTTTTAAATTATTTTCACAATGATGTAACTTAATTCTTCTAGTATATAAGCCCTTGGCATCAGTTTTAAGCATTGAGTCATCTTCAGCCACCGCTACTTCCTCCTGTCCAAGAAATCATTTGATCACAGGGTGTCTGATAGGGAGCAAGAGCTGTAGTTATTAACAGACATGGATCATCACTGCATTGCATCAAGAAGATGAATTTGTCCTAAAACTGGGGCTGATATGCCAGCCTCAGTTACAGTGGAAATGAGCAATATAAAAAAAACCTATACTTAAATATTAATACTCCTCAAAGGTCTTCCTGTCCATATGGGGGCAAAATTTCTGAAATACATATCAAGATAAATTAATAAAGACAAAGCACACACATATATATATATATATATATATATATATATATATATATATATATATATCAAGATGGCTGTCGGACATGTAATTAATGGAAGGCATGTATCACAGAGGTGGTTATCCTCTGTGATGTAAGCCCAGGTTTCAGCTCTACTATACAAAGTACTATGAGAGTTATTAGGGCATGTCATGGCTGGGTTTTACGAGCACCCAGAGAGATTGGCGGGTCTGGCTGCTCACATACTCCCACCCCTGGGTGTGGTACATATGTTAAAATTGAGTCTCTTAAAGGGCGCTTTAGACGCTACAATATATCTTACGATGTGTCGGCAGCGTCACGTCGTAAGTGACGCACATCCGGCATCTTAAGTTACATTGTAGCATGTAACAGCTACGTACGATTGCGAGTGAACGGTAAAACGTTCATCGCACGCACGTCATTCAATTCCTAAAAATTGAACGTCAGGTTGTTCATCATACCCGGAGTAGCACACATCGCAGTGTGTGACACCCCGGGAACGATGAACAGATCTTACCTGCGTCCTGCGGCTCCCGGCCGGTAATGCGGAAGGAAGGAGGTGGGCGGGATGTTTATGTCCCGCTCAGCTCCGCCCCTCCGCGTCTATTGGCCGGCTGCCGCGTGACGTCGATGTGACGCCGAACGTCCCTCCCACTTCAGGAAGTGGATGTTCGCCGCCCACATAGAGGTCGTATGGACGGGTAAGTACGTGTGACGGGGGGTTACGCGTTTGTGCGACACGTTCAACAAATTGAACGTGCCGCACATACGATGGGGGCGGGTACGATCGCATACGATATCGTATGCTGGATCGTATGGTGCAGGCTTTAGTCTCATACATGGTCTGTGTGTGGAGGTTGCTACACCTCCACTGGGACTCCTGTGATAAGGTAATGTGCCTTTTCCTGAGCGGATGATCCCACAGCTAAATGGACGATATATATTTTATATTTTATATTTAAACCTGTATGCCAGAGAAAAGCCTTATTTATGTTTTCTTCTGAAGCTGTTTATGTGGACTGTAAATAAACCAGCTAGACTTTTTAAATAATATGGTTCCTGTCTCTAGCTCTGCACGCAACACAGAGTGAATATATTTTTTGTGTATAATGTTGGATTTATTGAAAATTAAACTACAGTTTTTTCATGCTTCTACACTCATAATAAAAAAATTAAACAAAAACAAACTTTTTTTGCTGTTTCTGCAGAAAATGTACCTTTAGATAATATTAAATAGTATATATAATCCCTGTAATCCCATGTCTCAGATGGATTTAATTATCGGAATGACCTGAAATTCATTTTTTAGCGAGTAAACACATATTTTGAGGATTTTTACTATGTGAACTGTTCCCTAACTAGGATGAATTAATAACGGAACAAATAACGCAATTGAGCAGATATTTTATTTTAAGCCATAAATGAATACTAGTGTGTATATTGTATTATAATAGGAACAGTTTTGTGGTTTTTCATACTGACAAACAATTTCTATGTAATATTTAATGTAATTTTCATTAATGTAATATTTTGTGCTGGAATCATATTTATAATTATATTGATTGCATTTTTTATTGCATTTCTTCTTATTTGAGAGTTATATTCCTCTAAGATATTCAATCTCCTCTTTGTGATTTTGACTGTGGGATAAGAAATAGTTAATGTGCACAGCTGTTGTAATTTACTCATTCCACATGTGTTGAATTTCCTTCTTCAAAGTTTGTATAAATGTCCACTTTATTTCAAACATATTACCTATGAGTAAGGGTCACCATGACCTGAAACGCGTAAGGATTTTCTATTCAGCTATATATGTATATTTTAACATGTTTCGAATAAAAGGATATTTTATTTAAATTGAAGATCGGGATCGGACTACGGGTGCTGGATTTTTTTCTCTATGTTTGGATTTACCTGTAGAGGTGGACCGCCCTGTTTGTTCCGTGCACCCTGATGGAAGAGTCATGGTAAATGGCAGGCTGTACCTTCTGCTTAGTGTGAAATTGCAGTAATGGGTATGTCCCCCGGTAATGTGTATGTCCCCAGCCTCTGCTGTGATGTATGTAAAGCAGTGCGCTCTGTGTTGTATGGCCATGTCTGTTAGTGATGGCCACCAATGAGCGCGGCACAGCCACTTGCCCGTGAGGAGCTGGACAGGAGACAACCGGGGGAGGTTAGTGAGGCCGCTGCCACCCTCCTCATATTAGAAATATCTCTAATGTGTCTGTGTGTGCATGTATGATGTATATCTATGTATGTCAGTGAAACGTCCGCGCCGGGGCTTGCAGGGCTTGCACGGTCATCGGGCCGGGGGTATTCAGGGTCAGGCTGTGAGTGGCCCGACCCAGCTTCCGTGATCCCAGCGGGTTTCAATAAAAGGGAAAGTCCGACAGTCAGTCCGGTGTGATAAGGGGGATGGAAGGAGGGTAACGGGGTTCCTGGGGAGCTTGCCATCATTCACGGCGGCCACTGAGGTCTCGGCCTCCTCTGCCACCGCTCTCCCCCAGGAAACGGTACGGGACGGGGGATACTAGCAGCGCCACCCGTGGTGTGCGGCCAGGTGTTCAGCCACTGCTGCACAGTCTCTCTCCGGGGCAGGTGTTACAGGCAGCCGGATGGAATCGCTCCCCACGGGTGGAGCAGGGGAGCCCTGGGAGGTTAAGAAGACCCAAGGCAACAGTCCTCAGGGACACCGGGGGCACAGGGCGGTAGCATTACTCACACCAATCACGGAGTGCGGGTTCCACTTTCTCCTTATTTAAAGTCCGTTCCACATCGCACCCGGGTGCTGGTCCTCGCCGCCTGTAGCCTCTGGTCGGTCCCAGGCAGGTAGGAGGAAGGGGTCCGGTGAGGTGATCTGGGGGTCCCTTTATTTCGGTGCGTTAATGCTATCCCTGTGGCATGGAGCATCTTGGGTACCCGCCGCCTCTCTGTCTCTCTTATCCCGGTACCGCATTACACCACCCGCCACCAGGTACAACATTCTCCAAAAATCCCCAGTCCTCAGCTCCATTCCCTTCCTCAGATGTTATCAGCCCTGGTCTTGTGGCATCTCCTCTACAGGAGCTGTCTCTGGAGGTCTGCACTCTCAAGCAGCCTCTGATGTTCTGACTAAACTTTCTGTCTGCTCTGCACTTCACTTCTTATTTCAGGCCCCCCTCCCTTCAGGTTGTCATGGAGATAGGATGAGTCATGCAGGCTAAAACTACATGCTGAAGAATTTTGAACTCCTTCCTGCCAGTGTGTGTGTGTGTGGACTCTTCTCCTCCTGCCCGGGAAAAATGGGGTAACATTTAATACCCTGTAACGACCCAGCTGCAGGGGCGTTACATCAGTGTATATGGCCGTGTATAGATCTATGACTATCTATATGTGTGTTTCTGAATTTCTCTTTAAATATATATATATATATATATATATATATATATATATATATATATATACACACATACAATACAGACCAAAAGTTTGGACACACCTTCTCATTCAAGGAGTTTTCTTTATTTTCAGGACTGAAAATTGTAGAGTAGATTCACATTGAAGGCATCAAAACTATGAATTAACACATATGGAATTAAATACTTAAAAAAGTGTGAAACAACTGAAAATATGTCTTATATTCTAGGTTCTTCAAAGTAGCCACCTTTTGGTTTGATTACTGCTTTGCATACTCTTGGCATTCTCTTGATGAGCTTCAAGAGGTAGTCACCGAAAATGGTCTTCCAACAATCTTGAAGGAGTTCCCAGAGATGCTTAGCACTTGTTGGCCCTTTTGCCTTCACTCTGCGGTCCAGCTCACCCCAAACCATCTCGATTGGGTTCAGGTCTGGTGACTGTGGAGGCCATGTCATCTGGCGTAGCACCCCATCACTCTCCTTCTTAGTCAAATAGCCCTTACACAGCCTGGAGGTGTGTTTGGGGTCATTGTCCTGTTTAAAAATAAATGATGGTCTAACTAAACGCAAACCGGATGGAATAGCACGCCGCTGCAAGATGCTGTGGTAGCCATGCTGGCTCTGTATGCCTTCAATTTTGAAAAAAATCCCCAAAAGTTTCACCAGCAAAGCCCCCCACACCATCACACCTCCTCCTCCATGCTTCACGGGGGGAACCAGGCATGTAGAGTCCATCCGTTCACCTTTTCTACAAAGACACGGTGGTTGGATCCAAAGACCTCAAATTTGGACTCATCAGACGAAAGCACAGATTTCCACTGGTCTAATGTCCATTCCTTGTGTTCTTTAGCCCAAACAAGTCTTTTCTGCTTGTTGCCTGTCCTTAGCAGCGGTTTCCTAGCAGCTATTTTACCATGAAGGCTGCTGCACAAAGTCTCCTCTTAACAGTTATTCTAGAGATGAGAAGGTGTGTCCAAACTTTTGGTCAGTACTGTGTGTATATATATATATATATATATATATATATGTGTATGTGTGTGTATGCTTGTATGTGTACACATCTGTGTATGTGCGTGTCTATGTGTGATGGGGCCCACTCAGACTCTTTCGCCCGGGGCCAACAAAAACCTGGAGCCGTCCTGCCTCAGGTAGAGATCATGCTAAGGGGGAATAAGCAAGGAAGGATACAAGGGTTTTATCCACTACTTCATTTTTACCATCCCCTCCTGTGTGTTACTCTATTAGATCAAGATGATATGAGAAATGGTTGTGTTTAATCAATGGCATACAAAAATATGTATAATCGCAACTATGACCAAAATGTGCCCCCATTATGGTACTGGAATTAACCACCCAGAACTGAATGGGCCGGTGTTTGCGGTCCCATCTATGGTCCGAATTGTCAATCTTCAGGAGCTTCTCAGCCTTGTGCCTTCCTTCCAGAAGTTAGTTTACTGCTGGAGAATAGAAGATGAAAAACTCCTATATTCTGCTGATGTCTAATGAACATTTGGACCTCGGGTTCATTTTCATAGAAAGTGAATGCTAATACAGTATTAAAAAGTCAACATTTCTATTATATATCAAAGTGGAAGACTTGACAAGAAGTCATTACCCAACGCTGACTCGATGTACGTGACATGCAAAAGTAATTCCCACCTAATGAGCCCAGTGTCAAATATTTCGACTCGGCCAACCATTGAGTAGACTCTTCTACTGATTGCATGGAAGGAAAAAAAATCCATGTCAAATATACTGTATTCAAAGTATCCATAAGTCTCCTATAATGAGCAATAATCACTTAGAGTTTTCTATAAAGCAACACTTTAAAACCAATATCAGTGTAACGGGAGGAACTGCAATCTTTACGGCTACGAGGGACGGAATCTGGAAGTTGATTTGAATTTGTACTTGATTCTTAGTCTAAGAGACGACCAGCTGAGTTTGCATGAAGCGAGAACCTCAAAGTCTTTTTAATTAGCAAAACCCACTCTAGAAGTAACATAATCCACACATTACACTGAAGATTTGTCAACAACATGTCGATATATTTGTGAGAAGCAGAAGTGAGTACGATAATTAACATTCGACTGCTCATGGATGGTCAATCATCTTTGCCTTCGAGCTTCGAGGAAGGAAAATTCTGTCCATGGGTCAAGAAACAGAAGATGTTCTTGGGGCTTTTAATTTAGTGTTTTGTATTACAATTCTTATCTGAAGACCCATTTTCACGTGTCCGATCATAAGAACGCTCAAAATCATCAACCCATTATAAACAGAATGCCAATCAGCTGGTTCATAAATTATTTATATTGTTATGAAAGTAGATTGTTTAAACCACATCATACCGTAGAAACAGAGGATGTGCCACAGACAATATACAAGTTGTAAGAGGACTCAACAATTGTGGGTCATTCTGTCCCAGTTCAGTTAGCATAGTATCTGCCGATTACCTGTATATAGTTGATTTGCATGTCATAACTAAGGCTGGCCATACAAATTAGATGGCTGATGGACAAATGATGCTTCGGACAACCATTCGGCCAACAGCTAATTAAGCCAATTCTCCCAGCCGAGCTCTATTTTCTCTTTGAGAAAACCATGGCCAACAGGAGAAGTATTCGATCGGCAGTCCAAAATCAAGACATGCAAAATCGACATCTCACCTGACCATCAGTCGATCGATGCCTCCATACACATTAGACCATTGTCCAGACCCGTTGATATTGGCAGGTTCAGCTCACATTAGTCTAATGTGTATGGAGGTCTTAAGCACACTTGGCATCCATAAGGAATAGAAAATTAGGGCAATATGTCTAGGATGTCTCTAGAGGGCATCTTTTTGTGCACTATATTATGCTATCAATAAAGAAGTTTTTATATACTCTACCGGATTCCTGACTGAGCTTGTCAACCTAAGAATTTGGTCCTTTCTTCACAGTAATCCCTTGCAGGAATAGGTATGGACCTCACTTGTCTATGAAATGTGATACATGTAGTGGCCTCCACCATGCTTTATTGTAGGAAATGTGTTTTTCCATAAACCCAAAAAGTTGCAGTTTTGTTTTATTGCGCCAAAGAACAGAATCCCTAATCTTTTGTGGCTTTTTTTATATAGCTTTGAGCACATTGGAGGGGACCTTTCTTGTGCTTTTGAGTCAATAGAGGAAACATCTTTGAATTCAGGAATGACGACCTTCAGAATTTAGTATGCGCTTTACTGTACAAGCTGAAGTTTTAGAGCCTCCAACTGTTGTAGCCGTTTAATTGCTGTCCCTGGAAGGTATAAATCTAAAATATCTAGGTAGAGTGTAGCCAGTATATATTTGAACTTGTCAAATTTGCTTCCATCTTTATGTATAGGAAGATCAGTGTTATTGTATTTTGTTATCACCATTTACTTGTTTGTGCAAGACAATGATTGCTTCTCTTAACTTTTTTGACCATTTTTTTGACAACCCAAGAATAATAGAAACCTGGAAGCCAATGCCTATCATGGATAGGCCAAGATTCCTCATGGCTAGAGATGAGCAGACCTGTGAATGTTCGGTTCGGTGGGTGCAGCCGGACTTTTGAAAAAGTTTGTTTTTTAACCTGGACTTGCCTGAACCCCAGTGGAAGTTACTAATTGGGCAGTTCAGCGCCCACATGCAACTAGCCATAAACAGATCACTTCTGGGGGCGGGTGGGTGGTGTTTTGCCATTTATTTTTTTGGTGCACACTACATCCGATCACACTGTTGTTACCCCAGTGCAAGCCAATCAAACTCAGCAAGTGGCTCGCACCGGTCTGAGAACTGAGTATACCTGAGCACAGCGATGTTCACGAGAGGGGTCAGCATATGTAAAGGACCCGATCTCCGAACTTGTATTCTGTTGTTTTTTTTAAAGTCTGTGCTTGGTGCAAACACCAAACACCGACCCTCGGGTTCACTCATCTCTACTCATGACTATGTGAACTTGTAAAAAAGACAAAGACAATGTGTGACTTGGGCTGGTCAGACACAGGAGCCCCCTTATTGAGAACAGTGAGAACTATCGATATAGACGTATGAGGGCTTGTATTTTGCTGGATAAGTTGTACTTTTGAATGACACCATCCGTTTTATCTTGTGATATACTGGAAAGTGTGAAAAATATAATTCCAAGTGTAGCAAAATAGCAAAAAAAAAAAAGCAATTCAACAACTGTTTTATTTTTTTTAAGTGTTTATTTTACCATAAAACTGACCTGGAAATATAATTCTCAAGGCTAGTACGGATATTAAGTGATCAAACATGTACAATTTGTAAACATTTGCAAACAAAAAAAAAAATATATATATATATATATATATATATTTTTTTTTTTTTTTGCTGTGACACCATTTGATCATAGCCTTAACATTTTCCATTTTGAGCATTTCAAGCTATGCGTGGCCTTGCTTTTTGCGCGCCCTGATCCGATGTATTTATTACAGGTGCATCTTAATAAATTATAATATCATCAAAAAGTTAATTTATTTCAGTAATTCAATTCAAAAAGGGAAACGCATATATTATATAGAGTCATTACACACAGAAGGATCTATTCCTATATATTATATAGAGTCATTACACACAAAGGGATCTATTCCTATATATTATATAGAGTCATTACACACAGAGGGATCTATTCCTATATATTATATAGAGTCATTACACACAGAGGAATCTATTCCTATATATTATATAGAGTCATTGCACACAGAGGGATCTATTCCTTTATATTATATAGAGTCATTGTACACAGAGGGATCTATTCCTATATATTATATAGAGTCATTACACACAGAGGGATCTATTCCTATATATTATATAGAGTCATTACACACAGAGGGATCTATTCCTATATATTATATAGTCATTATATACTGAGGGATCTATTCCTATATATTATATAGAGTCATTACACAAAGGGATCTATTCCTATATATTATATAGAGTCATTACACACAGAGGGATCTATTCCTATATATTATATAGTCATTATACACAGAGGGATCTATTCCTATATATTATATAGAGTCATTACACACAGAGGGATCTATTCCTATATATTATATAGAGTCATTACACACAGAGGGATCTATTCCTATATATTATATAGAGTCATTACACCCAGAGGGATCTATTCCTATATATTTTATAGTCATTATACACAGAGGGATCTATTCCTATATATTATATAGTCATTATACACAGAGGGATCTATTCCTATATATTATATAGAGTCATTACACACAGAGGGATCTATTCCTATATATTATATAGTCATTACACACAGAGGGATCTATTCCTATATATTATATAGAGTCATTACACACAGAGGGATCTATTCCTATATATTATATAGTCATTATACACAGAGGGATCTATTCCTATATATTATATAGAGTCATTACGCACAGAGGGATCTATTTCTATATATTGTACAGAGTCATTACACAAAGGGATCTATTCCTATATATTATATAGAGTCATTACACACAGAGGGATCTATTCCTATATATTATATAGTCATTATACACAGAGGGATCTATTCCTATATATTATATAGAGTCATTACACACAGAGAGATCTATTCCTATATATTATATAGAGTCATTACACACAGAGGGATCTATTCCTATATATTATATAGAGTCATTACACACAGAGAGATCTATTCCTATATATTATATAGTCATTATACACAGAGGGATCTATTCCTATATATTATATAGAGTCATTACACACAGAGGGATCTATTCCTATATATTATATAGTCATTACACACAGAGGGATCTATTCCTATATATTATATAGAGTCATTACACACAGAGGGATCTATTCCTTTATATTATATAGAATCATTACACACAGAGGGATCTATTCCTATATATTATATAGAGTCATTATACACAGAGGGATCTATTCCTATATATTATATATAGTCATTACACACAGAGGGATATATTCCTATATATTATATAGAGTCATTATACACAGAGGGATCTATTCCTATATATTATATAGAGTCATTACACACAGAGGGATCTATTCCTATATATTATATAGAGTCATTACACACAGAGGAATCTATTCCTATATATTATATAGAGTCATTACACACAGAGGGATCTATTCCTATATAGTATATAGTCATTATACACAGAGGGATCTATTCCTATATATTATATAGAGTCATTACACACAGAAAGATCTATTCCTATATATTATATAGAGTCATTACACACAGAGGGATCTATTCCTATATATTATATAGAGTCATTACACACAGAGGGATCTATTCCTATATATTGTATAGTCATTATACACAGAGGGATCTATTCCTATATATTATATAGAGTCATTACACACAGAGGGATCTATTCCTATATATTATATAGAGTCATTACACACAGAGGGATCTATTTCTATATATTATATAGAGTCATTATACACAGAGGGATCTATTCCTATATATTATATAGTCATTATACACAGAGGGATCTATTCCTATATATTATATAGAGTCATTACACACAGAGGGATCTATTCCTATATATTATATAGTCATTACACACAGAGGGATCTATTCCTATATATTATATAGAGTCATTACACACAGAGGGATCTATTCCTATATATTATATAGTCATTACACACAGAGGGATCTATTCCTATATATTATATAGAGTCATTACACACAGAGAGATCTATTCCTATACATTATATAGAGTCATTACACACAGAAGGATCTATTCCTATATATTATATAGAGTCATTACACACAAAGGGATCTATTCCTATATATTATATAGAGTCATTACACACAGAGGGATCTATTCCTATATATTATATAGAGTCATTACACACAGAGAAATCTATTCCTATATATTATATAGAGTCATTGCACACAGAGGAATCTATTCCTATATATTATATAGAGTCATTGTACACAGAGGGATCTATTCCTATATAGTATATAGTCATTATACACAGAGGGATCTATTCCTATATATTATATAGAGTCATTACACACAGAAATATCTATTCCTATGTATTATATAGAGTCATTACACACAGAGGGATCTATTCCTATATATTAAATAGAGTCATTACACACAGAGGGATCTATTCCTATATATTATATAGAGTCATTACGCACAGAGGGATCTATTTCTATATATTGTATAGAATCATTACACAAAGGGATCTATTCCTATATATTATATAGAGTCATTACACACAGAAGGATCTATTCCTATATATTATATAGTCATTATACACAGAGGGATCTATTCCTATATATTATATAGAGTCATTACACACAGAGGGATCTATTCCTATATATTATATAGAGTCATTACACACAGAGGGATCTATTCCTATATATTATATAGAGTCATTACACACAGAGGGATCTATTCCTATATATTATATAGTCATTATACACAGAGGGATCTATTCCTATATATTATATAGTCATTATACACAGAGTGATCTATTCCTATATATTATATAGAGTCATGACACACAGAGGGATCTATTCCTATATATTATATAGAGTCATTACACTCAGAGGGATCTATTCCTATATATTATATAGAGTCAATACACACAGAGGGATCTATTCCTATATATTATATAGAGTCATTACACACAGAGGGATCTATTCCTATATATTATATAGAGTCATTACACACAGAGGGATCTATTCCTATATATTATATAGAGTCATTACACACAGAGGGATCTATTCCTATATATTATATAGTCATTATACACAGAGGGATCTATTCCTATATATTAAATAGTTATTACACACAGAGAGGGATCTATTCCTATATATTATATAGAGTCATTACACACAGAGGGATCTATTCTTATATATTATATAATAATATTTATTCATTTATATAGCGCTGGTAATTCCACAGCACTTTACATACATTGGCAACACTGTCCACATTGGGGCTCACAATCTAGGTTCCCTATCAGTATGTTTTTGGAGTGTAGGAGGAAACCCACGCAAACATGGGGAGAACATTCAAACTCCTTGCAGATGGTGTCCTTGGTGGGATTTGAACCCAGGACCGCAAGACTGCAGTGCTAACCACTGAGCCACCGTGCCCCCCGTATAGAGAGTCATTACACACAGAGTGACGTGACCAATTCCTATATATTATTTATATGAGTCATTACACACAGAGAGATCTATTCCTATATATTATATAGAGTCATTACACACAGAGGGATCTATTTCAAGTGTTTATTTCTGTTAATGGTGATGATTATGACTTACAGCCAATGAAAACCCAAAAGTCATTATCTGAGAAAATTAGATATTATATAAGACCAACTGAGAAAATGATTTTACACTCAGAAATGTTGGCACCTACTGAAAAGTTTGTACAGTAAATGCCTCAATAATTGGTCGGGCTCCTTTTGCATGAATTACTGCATCAATGCGGCGTGGCATGGAGGTGATCAGCCTGTGGCACTGCTGAGGTGTTATGGAAGCTCAGGTTTCTTTGATAGTAGCCTTCAGCTCATCTGCATTGTTGGCTCTGGTGTCTCTCATAGATTCTCTATGGGGTTTAGGTCAGGCGAGTTTGCTGGCCAATCAAGTGTGATACTGAGAGGTTACTTCCAGGATACAGCGGGTCACGAAACAAGGAGCAAGACCAGACTAAGTTTAACTGCATACTTTCTATAGTCCAGTAAGGGAAACAGGAGGTGAACCTCAATATGCAAAGTGAATATAGACTCCAATAAATGTACAAACACCTGGTTACCAAACCAAAGTCAGCATGCTGGGCCAGAGACCGATTCCAGTGGGACAGAAATCAGCAGGAACAATTTACCTAACCAGGAACGTCCAGAAACACTAGATGGTGTAAATCACTGGGTGTATTAACCCCTTCACGACCGGCCGATTTTTCGCTTTCCGTTTTTTTTTTCGCCATTCTTTTTCTGAGAGACGTAACTTTTTTATTTTTCAGTCAATATGGTCATGTGAGGGCTCATTTTTTGCGGAACGAGCTGTACTTTTAAATGAAACCATAAGTTTTACCATATAGTGTACTAGAAAACGGCAAAAAATTCCAAATGCAGAAAAATTGCAAAAAAAGTGTGATAGCACTATTGTTTTTGAGATATTTTATTCACTGTGTTCACTATATGGTAAAACTGATGTGTGAGTGTGATGCCTCAGGTCAGTGTGATGCCTCAGGTCAGTGCGAGTGTCGTAGACACCAAAAATGTATAGGTTTACTTTTATATAAGGGGTTAAAAAATCGGAAGTTTGACTATAAAAAGTGGCGCACGTTTTACGTCATATTCCGTGACCCGTAGCGTTCTCTTTTTTCGGGATCTATGGCTCAGTGATGGCTTATTTTTTGCGTCTCGAGCTGACGTTTTTAACGGTACCATTTTTGCGCAGATGCTACGTTTTGATCGCCTCTTATAGCATTTTGCGCAAAAGTTGTGGTGACAAAAAAACGTCGTTTTGGCGTTTGGAATTTTTTTGCCTCTACGCCGTATACTGATCAGATTAATTGATTTTATATTTTGATATATTGGGCGTTTCTGAACGCGGCGATACCAAATGTGTGTATATTTTTTATTTTTTTAACCCTTTAATTTTCAATGGGGCGAATGGGGGGTGATTTGAACTTTTAGGGTTTTTTTGTTTTTTTTTTAATTTTTTAAAACTTTTTTTTTTACTTTTTTTTTTTATTTTACTAGTCCCCCTAGGGGGCTATTGCGATCAGCATTCCGATCGCTCTGCACTATCTGCTGATCACAGCTATATAGCTGTAAACAGCAGATACGCTCTCATTCTCTTTTGCTGTGCCGCTGGCACAGCGAAAGTGAAAGCAATTCATGTGTAGTACAGGAGTCATCACATGACCCTTTGCTACCATGACAACTATCGGAAGTCACGTGATCGCGTCACGTGACTTCCGGTATCGGGCGGTAAGTAAAAGTTTACCGCGATCGCGCTTATAATGGCGCTGTCACATATTGACAGCACCATATAAGGGGTTAAACGGCACGAGCAGATAACGATTCTGCTCGTGCCTAGCAGGCACACATCTCAGCTGTGAAAATCAGCTGAGATGTGCGCCGATCGCGGCATGCTGCCGCCGGCAGACCGCGGGCAGTAACATTATGACCACTAGGACGTAATTTTACGGCCCGCGGTCGTTAAGGGGTTAAGGAGCTGTTTCTGGGCCAGCACACCAATTAACAATCTTAACAGAAACGCTAATTCCCCACCCTTCCCTCACACATATAAGCAACACAGTAAAGTACCCCGGGGTTATACACCTGCTAGCAGAGATATACAAACAGTAAGATTCAGTACTGCAGCGGTATATAATAGACCTGGTCTAGCACCAAACCATTACTGAGTCAGTGGGCACACTTGTCCGCAAAAAACAAAAATATATAGGCCAGGCCTGAGCACAACACTCACTGTTACACCATATTTATCCAGGAAGGTCTCCGGGCAAAGGGGTATCTGCTCGGCGTCCGACTCCGCAACAGTTCTCTATGGCATGGCAATCACGGGGACAGATCACTTCAGGGCTTCGCCCCCTAGCAGTTCTCTCTCTGAGAAAAGTCTATGAACGTAGGCACTTAGCTGTGTGTCCTCTCTCTTTGCACAGAAATCCGCAGGCTGTCTACAGCAGTCCAAGGATTTCAAACCATCACAGGTAGAGGCAGTCGCCACATTTCAGGGTCTCTCTCAATCTGCCTCTGTGCCGCCCCCGCGACAGCCGACGGGCTGCTCGGATCCGGATTCCCAGTGGCTTGAGGGGTCTCCAGACCCGAGGTGGGGTCGCACGGCCTCTCGAAAATAAAAAGGGGGGGAAAAGGGAAGGATTGGATAGTGTTCGTGACGCCACCCATGGTTCGTGGTAAAAGTTAGGATACCACTGCTGCTCTGTTTAGGGAAGAAGGGAGCGCCCGGGAGCGATTGAATGGCAGCTATTGATGTTAACCCCTCCGTGGGCCGGGGAAGGTGTCCCGGGGCTCGGTGATGGGAGACTGGGGGCCCGTTGGAAGCTAAGGGGCACAACATACTCACACAGTCCAGAGACGCTGACACTGACACCAGGTAAACCAAAGTCTTGAACGCCCTGCAGCCTTAGTCTGAACACGTTGGGTCCGTGCCCTTTTGGCGTTGCTGGTTGGTCTGAAGCCTTGTTGTGGCGCCCCTGAGGCTTCCGTCGCCACAGGTCATTACACCCCATCAGCGGTGTGATGCCCCATTCTGGGAGAGGAGGAGGGTGAACTCCGGTCCCCTGGTAAATCCACACTACACCCATTGTTAGGTACATACTAGGACCAGGGAAAGTGGCAGGCAACCCTCCCATGCTGCATGCTGAGAGGGGCTGTAAGACCCATCCCTGCTCCCATAGGGTGGTAGCTTAGCAACTGGGGAGGTGGGAGGAGCCACCAGAGAGCAGATAGAGAAAGGAAGGTCAAGTTAGTTTCAGTCTACCTCAGGGAGTGAGAGAAGCAGCATGTAGTTGGAGGAGAAGAACGAGAGAAAGGAGGGAGGAGGAGGCCTGCTGGAGGCAGGCAAGGAGGAGAAAAGAAAGAAAAGAAAGAAGGAAAGAAAGCTCCAAGTCAGCCAGCAGCAGAGGAACTGAAGGAGACGCTTCCTGGTGAAGACCCTGGGACCCAGAGGTACAGGTGACACCACGTAGGAACAGAAGGAGTCGCAGGGCCGCGGGTAGTCCTAGAAGTATCACGAGCAGGCCTAGAGGTACCAAGGAGAGAGGGCCCTAGAAGTGCCACGGGTAGTTGCAGGCTGCGGTGGCCTGTTCCACAGTAACATCGGTGGAGGGATTAAACTGCGACAGGGGACGGTCCCTAGAGACTGGAGGAGTGCAAAAACATCTCCAAACAGTAAAAACCGAGGCCCAGGGACGTTGTAAGCTCCCAGGGCCAGAACCCATAGCAGACTTCCAGAAAAGGGGTGATCAGCCGACAGGTGACCCCCCAGCCTGGAGGCTGTAGTGGAGGCCAAGCCAGGTCTATCCTAACAAAGGCAAGGCTAAGGAAGACAGCGGAAGAAAGAGACACTAAGAGAAGGGCACCGGCTTTTACTCTCTGAATCACCCAGAAACGGCGGAGGTCCCTGACAGTGGTCCCAGCAGCCCAAGGGTCCCTACAGTACTGTGACAAGAAGTGTGAGTAAAGAACTTGAACTGCACCCTTGAAGTGGTCTCTGTTATTTCAGCTACATAGACATTCACAAGCACCAACTGTGCCCCGGGCATTGCTCCACCTGTGGGGAGCAGTACCACCATTGCTGCCATAACATCATCCTGGAGGCCTCACACAGCAGCGGCGGCTTATTAGCCGCATACCACAGGTGGCGTCACGAACACAAACTTTAATGCAAGCCACATATTCTACTGACACCCACCAGGGCCACGGAGCCGGGCCCAGCCACCACTGACTACCACTGGACTAGTCCGGCCCGGCACCGGGTGTCCCATAGCCCTGGGGTGGGCGAGTCATTGTCCCTTGGCACTGTGTTTTCATTGTTTGGATCCCTTTCGCCTATAACTACTCAGGTCCTGCTCACCTGCGTGGCTAGAAGAGTGAGCTTGCTCTCAGGGTTCACGCTTGGGATTTTCTGGACGCTTTTGGGAATCCTATCCCTCTAAGTGCCCTAGTACCCCGATTTTGGAGCGGGTGGAAAGCGGTTCATGAAGATTCCGTCCTCGTCGGGTGAATTACTGGGCTGCATGAAGCTACTTGCCAGCCTAGGGTCCACGTACCCCGTTGTGCCCTGGCCCCTGCCCGGTTGTAGTACAAGACCGCCAATCTGCCGTCCGTGGCAGTACCGTGCCCCCTGTCACTATCCCCTGCGACCGGGTTTCCAGCTCCTTTCAGGCCGAAGCGCTGCATTCTAAAAAACAACATGTCACTTTTTTCATGTGCTTTGCATGCTGTCTCCATTCTGTCTATAGGGAGAGGCTGCATCCAGAGCACATGAAATCGGCTTTTCATTACGGACTGTTTCTGCAGCGATTTGAAGCGCACGTGTGCTGTTCAAATTGCTGCAGAAATTTCTGCAGGGATAGGACGCAACGTGGGCACATAACCTAAGACTGAGCAGACACACCTGACACCCCTCTGGTGGACAGGAGGAGACACTGCAGCTGGCGTATTTGCATTATTAGCACTCCCACACAAGCACAGTGATACTGTGGTTAGTAAACCAGGTGTTGGTACTTTTGGCAGTGTGGACAGGGGCCAAGTCCTGCTGGAAAATGAAATTTCCATTTCCAAAAAGCTTGTCGGCAGAGGGAAACATGAAGTGCTCTAAAATTTCTGACTTTGGTCTTGATAAAACACAGTGGAGCTACACCAGCAGATGACATGGCTCCCCAAACCATCACTGATTGTGGAAACTTCACACTAGACCTCAGCAGCTTGGACTGTGGCCTCTCCACTCTTCCTCCAGACTCTGGGACCGCGATTTCCAAATTAAATGTAACATTTACTTTCATCTGAAAACAACACCTTGGACACTGAGAACAGTCCAGTTCTTTTTCTCCTTGGTCCAGGTAAGACGCTTCTGGCATTGTCTATTGGTCATGAGTGGCTTGACACAAGGAATGCGACACTTGTAGTCCATGTCCAGGACACGTCTGTGTGTGGTGGCTCTTGAAGCACTGACTCCAGCAGCGTCCACTCCTTGTGAATCTCACCCAAATTTTTGAATGACCTTTTTTTAACAATCCTATTAAGACTGTAGTTACCCCAGTTGCTTGTGCACCTTTTTCTACCACACTTTTTCCTTTTACTCATCGTTCCATTAACATGCTTGGATACAGCACTCTGTGAGCAGCCAGCTTCTTTAGCAATGACCTTTTTGCGGCTTACCCTCCTTGTGGAGTGTGTCAAGACTGCCTTCTGGACATCTGTCAAGTCAGCAGTTTTCCCCATGATTGTGTAGCCTACTGAACCAGACTAAGGGACCATTTTAAATGCTTAGGAAGCATTTACAGGAGTTTTGTGATAATTATTCTAGTTTTCTGAGATAATGATGTGTCGCCCTGGGCAAGCCAGGGGACACAGGTCACACACCACCACACCCTACACCCCAGGTAGGCACACCTAAGCTGAACCAAAAATCCTTGTTGCCTTCCTCCAGAGGCTGATGATTCACACCAGGGGGTGGGCCAGGCGGTTGGCTCCACCCACCGAGGAGATCACAGCTCTGGAGGCGGAAGTACCAGGCAGATAGAGTTTGGAGAAGTCCAGGGAGGGACATGAGAGAGTAAACAGCAGATTAGCCCAGGGAGGGCAAGTGTAAACAACTAAGTGAAAGTGAAGAGAGAAAGAGGAGTAAAGGAGGAAAGCCTGAAGTAGCCCAGCTGAGTGCAGGGCAATTGAGCAAGGTCAGCAACGGCGGTGACTGTCTGGAGGGGGGACAGTTCGGAAGTTCCTGGAAGGACCCCGTAGGCTGTGTGCCCGGTGGTCTGGAGCAGTGTTCCGAAGGACAGTCAGCATCAGGGCAGGGGCCTCTCGGACCCCGGCAAGGCTAGGAGTCGCCAAATTTGCCAAATCCGTCAGTGAAGGGGACGTAGATTCCCCCAACAACCAAGTCCCGATTGAAGGCAAAAGCTCAACCTGTACAACAGAGACACCGCCACCGCCAGGGCACCAGTCTCTGAGGGCCAGCGCCTGCGGGCAAAGTGTAGTGCTCCTCCGGCCCAGCTTGAAGCCGGGGAGCGGGTTACCGGTGGGGACCCATCGCAACCAACCGTACACACAGGTGCAAGGAAGAGGGACATCACCGTCACCTACCGGGGAAGCGAAAGCAGCCGTCCGTGGGACCGTCTTACCAGCCGTTTGGTTTACCATAAAAACTGTGTCCACGTCTCAGGCTGAGTGAGTACCACAGTGCCGCAAGGCACAGCGCTGCCCCCGCGTCCCTGCGCCCACCAGGCCCTGCACCTCACAAGCCATCACCGGGCCCCGGGATCACCAACCCCTACCCACGGAGGGGCAACACAACACCTGGCTGCTCCACATCACCATCCCCGGGATCCCCGTATCAAGCAGCGGTGGTGCTACAAATCACCACAACTGTGGGTGGCGTCACGGACATTAAACAATCCCCACACCCAACATCCCCCCTTTCACTCACGGGCGAGGAGCGCCGCTCGAGAAACCCCCGGGATCCGGCCCACGGCTCGAGCCACCACTGAGCAGCCGGACCCGAGCAGAAGGGGTGAGCGCGGTGTGCTGACACCCTCCTCCCCGCCCGCGACAACTTGGCGTCACGAACAGGATCTTACCGCTCTGCCGTCAGGTAGAGGTGCGCCTTGTTACCGCCGGAGGTATCCGGCAGAAAAATTTCAGAAGCCGCCATCTTTGGCGCGAAAAGTTCCCGCTCGAGCATCTTCTCGAGCAGTAGAGGCGCGAAGGCCAAAACCCCGCCCCGAGAGAGGAGGGGCCGGAAAGAGCTAAGGGGGACGCGATGGCGGCTGGACGCATGTAGCTGCGGCTATAAAAGCAGGCACGCCAGGACTCTGCAAAGATACCGTTCCTGGAAACAAAAGAAGAAGCCATCATGTGGATGCCGTCCCGTGACACCGAAGCCCCCCGCGCCTGGAACCGCGGCGTGGATGGAGATCCGAACCGCGCAGCTCTACCAAAGGCTGCAGGTCAGGATGCAGCTCCTCATGGAGGAGTGGGAGGCCGACATGGCGGACGTTGTAGCCACCGTGCGGAGACGCGAGGAGGAGGCGGAGAAAGGGAGGGTGAGTGACCCACGTCCCGATGCCCTTGAGGGGCCGGTCATCGTGGCTGTGGGGCCCGGTCCAAGCCCTCTCCCCCCAGTCGCCTCCCTCGCCACCCGTCCCGGAGGCCGTGACCCCGCCACTAGGCCTGCTACCACCGCAACCGGTAGCTGTACCCAGCGTCCCCGCCCAAGCGGGCCGACCTGTAGCCGGAGCCCGCGGCACACCGGAGGTGTTACCGTGGAAGACGCCGAAGGAGAAACCGGAGACATCCCCTGAAAAACCCCCCGAGCCGGAGCCGATAGCCCGCTCCGAGCCGAAGGCCCAGCAGCGGAAAGCCCCTAGGCCCATCCCCCACACCTCGGCTGAGGTCGCGCCGGGTTGTTGCTGCAAGGCAGCGCCCAAGGCCAAGACACCGCGGGACATGCCGCCCAGATTCTTGACAGTGGGCAATGTCCAGGATGTCCCGCGGGGCCCGACCCATGCGCCGGCGCTGGCGGCAGCGCCGTACTGGGATAGGGAGCCGGTACCGCTGGGCCTGGAGATCGCCGAGAGGGAGCGGAAGAAGGCCGAACTGGTGGCCAGAGCGATCCGGGAGAAAGAACACCTCCGGCAGGCAACCTCCCGTGCCCGAGTACCGTTGTACGTGGGGCAGGTGAGGCGGTTTGATGTCCGCCGGGGCTACGGGTTCATATACGAGCCGGGCCTGGAGGCCGAAGTTTTTGTAGCCCGGCGGGATGTGAATGCCCACCTGCCTGAGGAGCATCCCGGCCGCAATCTGATGCCGGGTGATATCGTCCAGTACACTCGATTCTTTGGGGAGCGGGGGTGGTTTGCGCTGGACGCTAGATTGAAGGGCAGCCCAGAGGCCCGAGCAAGCGCCGCGCCCCCTCCCTTGGAAGGAGCACTGGAGCCTGGAAATCCGGAGTAGGGCAGCGGATGCCCGCAGCACCGTCCCCGTTGGGACCACCTGTTTGTTTGGAAAGTTGAAAAGTTTAAAGAATGATAAGAAAAGATGATTACCGAAGTTTCACCTGATTCACCGTGTGATTTGCAACCGGCTGGAGCCGGCACCGTTGTCCCCGTGGGGACCGTTTAAAAAGTTTTGCATGGGAACTATCCATGGACAAGCCCGTGAACTTGCAGGGCAACCACAGACGTTAGTGGCTTGTAAATATGTTGTTTACCGTTACCGTTTTCCGCAGGCCGCCTCCGGAGAGGCAGGTTGGAGGGAGGGCCCTGAGCAGAGCAGGCTAGGGCCCAGCCACCAAAGGAACCGGTGGCTACCCTCTGGAGGGAAGGACAGATCCCGCTCGGGAACCGTGTGCTGGACTGTGGGTCAAGGGGTGCTGCCTGGGCTTTAGGGGCAGCATCAGGGCCAGGTTGCTTGGGTGGGAGAGAGCGGAAACCGTAACCGTAAACCGTTTGAAACCGTTAAAGTAAAATGTGCCTCCCGTTTGGGAAGAGTTATTAAAAATGTCTTATGTTATGTTTAACCCTGTTATCCCCTTTTACAGAAAATAAAACCGGTGTAAGACGGCAGCCCGCGGACGGTCTGCATTTTGCTAAGGGGGAATGTGTCGCCCTGGGCAAGCCAGGGGACACAGGTCACACACCACCACACCCTACACCCCAGGTAGGCACACCTAAGCTGAACCAAAAATCCTTGTTGCCTTCCTCCAGAGGCTGATGATTCACACCAGGGGGTGGGCCAGGCGGTTGGCTCCGCCCACCGAGGAGATCACAGCTCTGGAGGCGGGAAGTACCAGGCAGATAGAGTTTGGAGGAGTCCAGGGAGGGACATGAGAGAGTAAACAGCAGATTAGCCCAGGGAGGGCAAGTGTAAACAACTAAGTGAAAGTGAAGAGAGAAAGAGGAGTAAAGGAGGAAAGCCTGAAGTAGCCCAGCTGAGTGCAGGGCAATTGAGCAAGGTCAGCAACGGCGGTGACTGTCTGGAGGGGGACAGTTCGGAAGTTCCTGGAAGGACCCCGTAGGCTGTGTGCCCGGTGGTCTGGAGCAGTGTTCCGAAGGACAGTCAGCACCAGGGCAGGGGCCTCTCGGACCCCGGCAAGGCTAGGAGTCGCCAAATTTGCCGAATCCGTCAGTGAAGGGGACGTAGATTCCCCCAACAACCAAGTCCCGATTGAAGGCAAAAGCTCAACCTGTACAACAGAGACACCGCCACCACCAGGGCACCAGTCTCTGAGGGCCAGCGCCTGCGGGCAAAGTGTAGTGCTCCTCCGGCCCAGCTTGAAGCCGGGGAGCGGGTTACCGGTGGGGACCCATCGCAACCAACCGTACACACAGGTGCAAGGAAGAGGGACATCACCGTCACCTACCGGGGAAGCGAAAGCAGCCGTCCGTGGGACCGTCTTACCAGCCGTTTGGTTTACCGTAAAAACTGTGTCCACGTCTCAGGCTGAGTGAGTACCACAGTGCCGCAAGGCACAGCGCTGCCCCCGCGTCCCTGCGCCCACCAGGCCCTGCACCTCACAAGCCATCACCGAGCCCCGGGATCACCAACCCCTACCCACGGAGGGGCAACACAACACCTGGCTGCTCCACATCACCATCCCCGGGATCCCCGTATCAAGCAGCGGTGGTGCTACAAATCACCACAACCGTGGGTGGCGTCACGGACATTAAACAATCCCCACACCCAACATCCCCCCTTTCACTCACGGGTGAGGAGCGCCGCTCGAGAAGCCCCCGGGATCCGGCCCCCGGCTCGAGCCACCACTGAGCAGCCGGACCCGAGCAGAAGGGGTGAGCGCGGTGTGCTGACACCCTCCTCCCCGCCCGCGACAATGACTTTAGGGTTTTCATTGGCTGTAAGCCATAATCATCACAATTAACAGAAACAAACACTTGAGATCACTCTGTGTGTAATGACTCTATATAATTTATAGGAATAGATCCCTCTGTGTGTAATGACTCTATATAATATATAGGAATAGATCCCTCTGTGTGTAATGCCTCTATATAATGTATAGGAATAGATCCCTCTGTGTGTAATGACTATATAATATATAGGAATAGATCCCTCTGCGTGTAATGACGCTATATAATATATAGGAATAAATCACTCTGTGTTCAATGATTCTATATAATATATAAGAATAGATCCCTCTGTGTGTAATGACTCTATATAATATATAGGAATAGATCCCTCTATGTGTAATGACTCAATATAATATATAGGAATAGATCCCTCTGTGTGTAATGACTCTATATAATATATAGGAATAGATCCATCTGTGTGTAATGACTCTATATAATATATAGGAATAGATCCCTCTGTGTGGTAATGACTGTAATATATAGGAATAGATCACTCTGTGTGTAATGACTATAATATACTAGCTGTACTTAACTGTTGTTGACAAAATAGAATGTATTAACAAAAATGTATTCTGCACACAAAAAACACAAAACAAATAGATAGAAATGTAATTATTAAAAGGCAAAAACTAAGCTAATAGAAGCATTTCACTACATATATTTCAACACCACAGATATTCCACAGATTTAACTAAATTGGCCAAGTAATGTGCTCCGTCTGTCTCTTTCTCCGTCTGTCTCTTTCCCCGTCTGTCTCTCTGTCTCTTTCCCCATCTGTCTCTTTTCCCGTCTGTCTCTTTCCCTGTCTGTCTCTCTGTCTCTTTCCCCTTCTGTCTCTTTCCCCGTCTGTCTCTGTCTTTTTCCCCGTCTGTCTCTTTCCCCGTCTGTCTCTCTGTCTCTTTCCCCGTCTGTCTCTTTCCCCGTCTGTCTCCCTGTCTCTTTCCCCGTCTGTCTCTCTGTCTCTTTCCCCATCGGTCTCTTTCCCCGTCTGTCTCTTTCCCCGTCTGTCTCTCTGTCTCTTTCCCTGTCTGTCTCTTTCCCCGTCTGTCTCCCTGTTTCTTTCCCCGTCTGTCTCTCTGTCTCTTTCCCCATCGGTCTCTTTCCCCGTCTGTCTCTCTCTCTCTTTCCCCGTCTGTCTCTTTCCCCGTCTGTCTCTCTGTCTCTTTCCCCGTCTGTCTCTTTCCCCGTCTGTCTCTCTGTCTCTTTCCCCGTCTGCCTCTCTGTCTCTTTCCCCGTCTCTCTGTCTCTCTCTCTCTCTGTCTGTCTCTCTCTCTGTCTCTCTATCCGTCTCTCTCTATACGTCTCCCCACCAACATCTTATTACCTCACATATAAGCTTCTTATACTATGAATGTCTTTTGTTCCTATAGCAACCAATCACAGCTCCTACTAATAACCTGTAGTTTCAGGCTCCATTTACTTTAATGGAGGCATGTTTTTTGGAGAGTAACTGTAAAGCGTGGGGTTAAATTTTCCTGTCAAAACATAGTCTATGACTTTCCCTGGGTCACATGAGGTGTCTGTGCAAAATTTCGTGATTGTAAATGTGACGGTGCAGATACACTTATCGTTTCACTTTTTCCCCATTATGTAGATAGGGTCAAAATTGATTGGTAAATTGGAACGTGCGGGGTTAAAATTTCGCCTCACAACATAGCCTTCGACGCTCTCGGGGTCCAGACGTGTAAGTGTGCAAAATTTTGTGGCTGTAGCTGCGACGGTGCAGATGCCAATCCCAGACATACACACACACACACACACACACACATTCAGCTTTATATATTAGATAGGAATAGATCCCTTTGTGTGTAATGACTCTATATAATATGTAGGAATAGATCCTTCTGTGTGGAATGACTCTATTTAATATATAGGAATAGATCTTTCTGTGTGTAATAACTATATACTATGTAGAAATAGATCCTTCTGTGTGTAATGACTCTATATAATATATAGGAATAGATCCCTCTGTGTGCAATGACTATATAATGTATAGGAATAGATCCCTCTGTGTGCAATGACTATATAATGTATAGGAATAGATCTCTCTGTGTGTAATGACTCTATATAATATATGAATAGATCCCTCTGTGTGTAATGACTCTATTTAATATATAGGCGTAGATCCCGCTGTGTGTAATGACTCTATATAATATATGCGTTTCCATTTTTGTATTGAATTACTGAAATAAATTAACTTTTTGATGATATTCTAATTTATTGAGATGCACTTGTATGTCATTTTGGGGTAGATACAATGTTCTGATCTATTACAATTTTTTGAGTTGTTGCGGGGGTGAAAAAACGCAATTTTGAAGTTTTGGTTTATTTTCACATTTCCCTCTGGCTCTACGCCAAAAGCTGGTGTCCAGCTATATATCATGTTTCAAGCAGGTTATAAAAGCCAGAGGTGTTCTACCAATTACAGAAGACTTGTCATTAGAGTTGAGCGATGTTCGAGTCGAACGGTTCGCCAATTTCATGTTCGAGTGATTTTGGGGTGTGTTTGAGTCGTTTGACGAACTCGAATTATTTGCTTAAAGTTCCGCAGTTCGAGTTACGTTCGAGAACGGTTCTATCACCAAAAGCGTGGCGTTTCACAGTAAGTATGTGTGCACATTGCGTATCTGCATGCGTCCTGCGTCCCCAGTACAATCCCTCTCTCTTTCCTACTCACCGATCACGGGCGCCTCGCTGCATGCTGTCACAAATCTCCGGCGGCTTTTCCTCTTTTGAAAATGGCTGCCGCTTCATTATTCAATCAGGTATTCTGTGCCTTCCCCGCCCACCGGCGCCCATGATTGGTTGCAGTCAGACACGCCCCCACGATGAGTGACAGCTGTCTCACTGCAACCAATCACAGCCGCTGGTGGGCGGGTCTGTATCGTGCAGTAAAATAAATAAATAATTAAAAAAAAAAAATGCGGTTCCCCCCAATTTTGATACCAGCCAGGATAAAGCCACACGGCTGGAGGCTGGTATTGTCAGGATGGGGAGCTCCACGTTATGGGGAGCCTACCACCCTAACAATATCACCCAGCAGCCGCTCGGAATTGCTGCATCCATTAGATGCGGCAGTCCCAGGACTCTACCCAGCTCATCCCGAATTGCCCTGGTGCGGTGGCAATCGAGGTAATAACGGGGTTAATCATGACAAGCATCTCCCCGAGACACCTTCCATGATTAACCTGAAAGTGAAAGTAAAGAAACACACAGCGAAAAATCATTTATTTGGAATAAACGACAAAAAAACACCTCATTTACCTCTTTATTAATCCCCAAACAACAATCCAGGTCTGAAGTAATCCACACGACACTGTCAGCTCTGCTACATGAAGATGACAGGGAGCCCCGTAGAACACGAGCGCTCTGTGTCCTCTCCACGCAGCACCTGACATGAGCCACCAAGCCGTCAAGATAACCAAATCTTCCTATGTTTCTCATTAGAGGCAGTGACTCAATGGTTAGAGCTACTGCCTAAGAAGCATTAGTTCACGAGTTTAAGTCCCGGCCGCCCCTCTAAAGAATTTAATTTAATTATAATTTAATTTAATTTAATTATGCACTGAGGGGAGGAGCCGGACATCAGCTGTGAGCCGCGGGCCACACCTCTATAATCGAAGCAGTTCACGGAATGAGGCTGCATTGCTCTCTCCTCTCTCTCTTCTCTCTGTTTGTTGTTCTCTCTCTCTCTTGTTCTCTCTCTCGCTCTCATTCTCTCTCTTTCTCTCTCTCTTTCTTTCTCTTTCTCCCTCTCTCTACTCCCTCCTCTTCTCTCTCTCCTCTCTCTTCTCTCTCTTATCTCCTCTTCTCTCTCTTCTCTCTCTCCCTCCCCTCTCTCTCTTCTCTCCTCTTTTCTCTCTTTCTTCTCTCCTCTTCTCTCTCTCTCTTCTCTCTCTTTTCTCTTTTCTCTCTCTTTTCTCTCTCCCTCTCTCTCTTCTCTTTTCTCTCTGTTTTCTCTCTCTTTTCTCTCTCTCAGACCTGGCGATGATCAGTTGATGCAGTCACCTGACGGAATCAGCTGACACTAAAAGTCGAGCGGTGAGGCCGGCTTTTTACTGCCCGGCTGGCTAAACTATCAGCTGATGCTGTCGGACAGGAGTCTGCACAGAAGTGTGTAGTTTGTTTTTTGTTGTTCTTTTTGCACTCATGCATCAGCTGATTGTATAAAAGCCATTTATACAATCAGCTGCTGTGTCATGTGATTCAGGCCCTTGAACCTGACACATCATCTGATCGCTTTGCCTTCCAGCAAACCGATCAGATGATATTGGATCCGGATTGGACGGAGCGGGACCCTTGACACAGGATTACTGCAGAGGGGGGTTCTTTATTTCAATAAAGATGGAGTTACTAATTGTGTTGTGTTTTATTTCTAATAAAAAATATTTTTCTGTGTGTTGTGTTTTTTTTTATCTGTACTAGAAATTCATGGTGGCCATGTCTAATATTGGCGTGACACCATGAATTTTGGGCTTAGGGCCAGTTGATAATATACAGCTATCCCTAACCCCATTATTACCCAGCGAGCCACCCGTCACCAGGGCAGCTGGAAGAGTTGGATACAGCGCCAGAAGATGGCGCTTCTATGAAAGCGATATTTTCTGGGGCGGCTGCGGACTGCAATTCACAGCAGTGGTGCCCAGAAAGCTTGGGCACCCTGTGCTGTGGATTCCAATCCCCAGCTGCCTAGTTGTACCTGGCTGGAGAAAAAAACTGGGCTAAGCGGACGTCATTTTTTTTTAAAATTATTTCATGAAATTCATGAAATAATTAAAAAAAAAAATGGCTTCCCTATATTTTTGGTTTCCAGCCGGGTACAAATAGGCAGCTGGGGGTTGGGGGTAGCCCGTATCTGCTTGCTGTACCTGGCTAGCATAAAAAAACATGGCGAAGCCCACGTAATTTTTTTGGGGGGGGCAAAAAACTCCTGCATACAGTCCTGGATGGAGTATGCTGAGCCTTGTAGTTCTGCAGCTGCTGTCTGCTGTCTGTCTGTATGGAGGAGAGCAGACAGCAGCTGCAGAACTACAAGGCTCAGCATGCTCAATTTACTAGTGTATGCAGGAGAGCAGACAGCAGCTGCAGAACTACAAGGCTCAGCATACTCCATCCAGGACTGTATGCAGGAGAATTTTACCCCCCAAAAAAATGACGTGGGCTTCACCGTATTTTTGTATGCTAGCCAGGTACAGCAGGCAGGTACGGCTGCCCCCAACCCCCAGCTGCCTATTTGTACCCGGCTGGGAACTAAAAAAATTAGGGAAGCCCTTTTTTTTATTTCATGAATTTCATGAAATAATTAAAAAAAAAAATCGACATGGGCTTCGCCCCATTTTTGTGTCCAGCCAGGTGCAGCTAGGCAGCTGGGGATTGGAATCCTCAGCACAGGTTGGCCCGAGCTTTCTGGGCCCCTCTGCTGCGAATTGCAGTCCGGAGCCGCCCCAGAAAATGGCGCTTTCATAGAAAGCCCTGAAGCCGGGTGGCTTGTTGGGTAATAATGGGATAATACTAGCTTTGTTTTACTAGCTAGTATTAAGCCAGAGATTCTTAATGTCAGGCAATTTTGACCCAGCCATTAAGAATATCCAATAAAGGGTTAAAAAAAGACACCACACAGAGAAAAAATACTTTAATAGAAATAAATACACAGACACACTTAGAGACTCCATGTTTATTACTCCCTCTCATCCCTCCACGATCCTGGTCTTCTGTCTTCTTTCTCCTTCAACCCATGCAGCTCTGCTACATCAGACAGTACAGCATGGGTGGAAGACGCTGCTGCTCCCCGTGCAGTCTAATCACTCAGTGAGAGTGAGCAGAGGCTGCGGGCTGTAAGCGGTGACGTCACCGCTGCTACCTTTGCTAAAGTAATCTGACAGGCGGTTACTATAGCAATGGTGCTCCGATCATGTGATTCCCGATGTCGCAATTCACCGGCTGTGGCAGCCAGTCATTGCATGTGGGCTGACTCTGTAAAGAGCGCCCACATGCAGGAACGGGGAAGCCGACCATGTGCCAGAGCATCTCGCCGGTACACGGGGATGCACAAACGAGCACCGCGTACCGGAGAGATGCGCTGACAGAACCTAGCATGACGTCTAGCCATGTGACCAGTCTGTAGCCAATGAGATAATAGACACGTGACTGGTCGCATGCTATTTTGACGTCACGGAAGGTCCTATCAGCAGTGCTGGTTACCGGGAGGACGCAGCGATTATCGGAAGGAAAAGCGGCGGGAGACAGAGTGCAGGACGCGTCGCGGGGTCCTGTAAGTATAATTGCACTGTTTATTAACTGTATGTGTATATGTATAATGTGTTTGTATGTGTTTGTGTTTGCCTGACATTGCTTTCAATGGGGTTCAAAGGGGTTCGTCGAACGTTCGTCGACCGTTTGACGAACTTCTCCTCCGTTCGACGAACCGAACTGAACTTGAACTCTAGGGGGGTGGCTCATTTCTACTTGTCATGAAGTGGAAGTGATGTTTTGCGCTGAATTTGGAAAAACCACTTGTTATGAAAGAATTATTTTGTTGTTTATTGTAAACAACGGAAAGTTTGAGCTTTTCGCTAATGAACTGAATTTGCAATTAGGAGATTATTTTTTTTTTTTAGTTCAGCTTTATGAATTGGATTTGTAACTTGGTTACTAAAATATCTCTATTTTAGAGAAAACTTTGGCACAGAGGAGAGAGGAGGGAGATCGAGCTGATGCCTCCCTGGACATGAATAGAAGACAGAACGGGAACAAATATATTGTTTTTCCTTTTTTATTGCATGTTAGATTAGTCCTCCGAGTGTAAGGTAAAGTAAGTAATATGGAAGCAAAGTATCTGCAGTGTCGGGTACGTAAGCCATGCTCCATCTATACAGGGGGCATGATTTGTGCTTCCATTTATGATATCCCACAGAAAATCGTTAGTAAGAATTTTTTTTGCTTTTTATCCTGAGCTTTATTTCTTCACTGAGCAGAAACTAGAAGGCAAAAAACAGAGGAGACACAGTCCGCAAAGGAGCTAAGATGAAGGCAGCGGAGAAGATTGGTAGAAACAGTACTTAATTTCTTTAAATAAGATCTGCAGCAGCTGAGGTGCATTATGATGTTCTGCAGAAGTTGAGATGTGTATTCTGAGTACTGAAGTAGCTGAGTTTTATATAATGAGATTCTGCAGCAGCTGAGATGTGTATTATGAGGTTCTGCAGCAGGTGAAGTGTTTATTAAGATGTTATGCAGCAGTTGATGCTTGTATTATGAGGTTCTGCAGAAGCTAATGTGAGCATTATAATGTTCTGCATCATGCATCAGTTGATGTGTGAACTATGAGGTTTTGCAGCATCTGAGGTGTATATTAAGAGGTTCTGCAGCAGCTGAGATGTGTATTATGATGTTCTGCAGCAGCTGAGATGTGTATTATGATGTTCTGCAGCAGCTGAGATGTGTATTATGATGTTCTGCAGCAGCTGAGATGTGTATTATGATGATCTGCAGCAGCGGAGGTGTGTATTATGGGGTTCTGCATCAGCTTATGCGTGCATTGTGATGATGTGCAGCAGCTGAAATGTGTATTCTGATGCTTTACAGTGGCTAAGGTGTGTATTATAATGTTGTGCATCAGTTGATGTGTGAATTATGAAGTTTTGCAGCAGCTCAGATGTATATTAATAGGTTCTGCCGCAGCTGAAATGTGCATTATGATGTTCTGCAGCAGCTGAGATGTGTAGATGTGTATTATGATATTATGCATCATATGAGGTGTGTATTATGATGCTCTGCAGCAGCTCATGTGTATACTATGAGGTTCTGCATCAGCTGGTGTGTATTATGATGTTCTACATCAGCTGAGATGTCTTATGAAGTTCTGCAGCAGCTGAAGTGTGTATTAAGATGTTTTGCAGCAGTTGAGGCTTGTAATATGAGGTTCCGCAGCAGCTAAGGTAAGTATTATGTTCTCCAGATGTTGAGGTGTATTACAAGGTTCTGCTGCAGCTGTGGTGTATATTATGAGGTTCTGCAGCAGCTAATGTATTATAATGTTCTGCAGCAGCTGAGATGTGAATTATGAGGTTCTACAGCAGCTGAGGCATATTATAAGGTTCTGTTTCAGCTGAGGTGTGTGTTATGTTCTATAGCAGCTGAGGTGTGTGTTATTATGTTCTATAGCAGCTGAGGTGTGTGTTATGTTCTTTAGCAGCTGAGGTGTGTGTTATGTTCTTTAGCAGCTGAGGTGTGTGTTATTATGTTCTATAGCAGCTGAGGTGTGTGTTATTATGTTCTTTAGCAGCTGGGTGTGTGTTATGAAGTTCTGCAGCAGCTGAGCTGTGTGTTATTAAGTTCTTTAGCACCAGTAATTTATAAAGCAATTTTAACAGTAGCTATTCTATGGTATTGGATCAGAAGCGCTAGCTTTTACTTCTCCCACATACATCAATGCCCTTTGATCTTGTTGTGCAGTTCAACATTTGTCCTACCATGGACTATTTCTGATACTAACCACATCACACCAGGAACACCAAACAAGATTTTGGAGATTTTGTTTCTAGCCATCACAATTTGGCCTTTGCCTTAGTCGCTCAGATTCTTACCCCTGCCCATTTTTCATGTGACTGCTGATGACTTTTTGTTATTTGTCAGTCCAGTTGTAGCGTGGAGCAGAGCGGTAGTCGTAGGCGAGGTGTTGCTTCCTGACGCCCCGGCACGCTACATGAAAAACATGGTCCTGGCTTGGTGTGTGGACTGGTGTAGTGTGTGCTGTATGACCCTGTAGGCCGCATGTTGCCGATCACTTTGGTTGTCCAGGACCAGATGATGACTCTTTGCACCTAAGAGACCACCACTTCATTTTAAACTATAAAACGTTACTTAATCTTTCTTTCTTTTCAACTTTACACGCAAAATATCTCGCACATCATTTCCAGAACATTTCAGTTGTACAGAGAAAATGCGCACACACTTTCAGTTCCATCTGGGTTATTCTTGTCCTTACTGATCCTGCTAATTCCAACACAACCCAGTCTAGCACCACAGTTCAATCCATGAAAGTCACTTTCCCCTTCCGCGGCTCCACGTCTCTTGTTCTTGTAGAGGAGGGTGTTGTGGGGTTTGCCAATACAGCCAGAGTAGAGCCTTTTGCTATCAGGCGCTTTGGGAGACTCAGTCCGGGAAAGTCACTCAGTCCACGCACTAGCCCATCTTGTCCCGCTACTTGGGGTTTTGCTGCTAGAGATTCATCCTTTTGACCTTTCTGTCTGGGGGCCACTTCATTGGAAGGTCGGTATCTAGACTTAACATAGTCCTGTGCACAGTGTTTCGGTCAACACTTCAGGACACGCTATCTCAGCTTCTTTCTTCTGCTTTTGCAACAGATCACCTACTGCATGCGGCCTTAACGACCTTCAGACCATTCGTCTACTCTTATGACACACTGGGTCCCAACTCACATTCTAGAAGGAAAACATCCCTTTCCCAATATGCTATCCCTTCCCATTGTGGGCTAATTCCAACATTTAACTGTTTCTTACCCTAAAGTCTGGTAACCACATAAAGTCTTGGTATACATTACACATTACATTACAATTCATATAGTGTCAAACACGAACTTTGGGAAGGTCAGGTGCATGGCGAGACAATTAACCAACAAGGGGTTTACCACAACAAAGTGTACACCAGGGACACGTTAACAACAGTGGGTTCTGGCGCTAGGGAGGGAGATGATGGGACACCTCCTGTACTCACCTGCAGCTGCACCTTGCACTCCTAGCAAGCCCTATACAGGTTCCACACCTCTCGCTGAGCAAGATACCTTTAACCTTAGGAAGCCCTTTGAAAACACTGGCTAGTGAGCTTGCAGGTGAGGATCGCTAGTCCCACCGCTGCACTAAAACAACATGAAGGGAAAGTACGACAGACGGGGAAACAACAAAGGATAAGGTCCAACTTCATGGCTGCGGTCAGACAATAGGACTTCAGCCTACACTGTTTCCAATGACAAAGGGCTCAGCAGCTCCTTCCACCTCTATGTCTAGCTTTAGAATGAATTAGAATAACCGGTTCCCTCTAGTGGGAGATGTGACCATATATAGGGGAAGGGAGTAGTCACCAACCAGAAGCACCTGACGCCAGGAGTCTGAAGCTGCTGGAAAGTAAAACTGACATTAACCCTTTCAGCGCCAAAGGAAAGATAAATACGTTTAATGTGAGGAGTCTCATATGCCAAAGAGAGACTCTGGCCCAGATTCACAAGTCTCTAAATGCAGAAAGACGGCCATGACGCATATTGCATTATTTACAAATACGCAGGTTACAATTCATATGACAGGACAATAACGCAATTGATGTCTTCAGGGAAAGAAACGGTACAATAACCAGTCCACCACCTTAAACAGTAACACATTAATATTCACAATGTGCATCAGGATGTGTTTTTTCCCTCGTGGTATCTAGATTATTAATAATGAAAAATAGAAATGCTTTATTGAAAAAAAAAACAACTTTCACCTTTCCCCACTCTCACAAAGCGGTGCATCCTCCTCTGTAGCCGTCACAGAAGCTGGCAGACAACATCGGCGTGCCTGCTAAGTTGATGCACAACATCACTGCCATGTGACGCCAATTCCCAGCATGCTGACATCAGCTACCAGGCGCTGATTGGCCAACGGTGTGTATTGCAGGGCAGGGACTCAACGAGTCTCTGTGCCGCAATACACTTTAGCTGAATGTGTGTCTTGGGCGCACATCCAGCTGAAGAAGGTGCCAGGGATGGAGGACCCTCCCCAACAGCATGGTCCTGGCCATTATGCCACTGCTACACTCATTAACCCTTGACACTCTCTGGTACAGTTCTCACAAGCTTCCATTCAAGCCAAGCTAGGCCCCTCTGTCAGCCGCTCCAACAGATTCACAATTCACCAGTCTATCTCTTTCTGGTTTCCCAACCTTTGGTGCAACCTCAGAAGTGTTCTCACTCAACCTAACTGGTCTGCAGTACGCAAGTGGTAAACTCTCTCTCATAGTCACCTCTCTTCCTCCGAAGAAGAATTGCTTCGGGCCTATAGGTAATTCTTCTTCTACAGCTGTTACTTCAGCTCACACTCTTACCGGTGGCTCCAATCCACAAATGGCTGGTCTTCCTCACTGGATACAGCCATAGAGGCCATAGAGACGTCTCCTCCAGTGTCCTAAAGACTCCCATGCACATGAGATGACAATAGAACAATGAATGTTCTTTCATTGTTCCTACGAAACTTCACTTACACGATTGCACCACACACATGTCCAATAACATTGTACAAATACCTTTGATGAAGCTGTTCACTTTCGAAGTACAGTGAAGGAAAACATTCGGTAATCTTAACTTGATACACCCAATGGCGGAGCTAGAAATAAGAGATCATTCATTTTCTGAACTATCAGTAGATATAAATGATGCCGAGGATGATTGTTGTAGATGCCTGTTCCATGTTTTGGATGACTGCGAATGCTCATTGCCCAAAAGTCGATTGTTTGAAGTCTAACGAACCAAACGATGACAACCTTGGCGTAATATGTATGGAGGCCTTAACTTACGCATGATCTTGATTATTCAAGTGGACTCATCTCTCGGCTTCTAGAAACGGGATATTTTCAAACATGTAGCTTCCACCTATGACTGACCCTGCGAGGAAGGAGACACAGAGCTTTTAATGCTCGACAATGCTGGGAATGTGCTCAATCGAAATCTGTAAACAACAACATCCCCAATTTGTACCCTCAATTTTCGCAGGACTGTCCACTGATTCAGGAAGACTGCTCGAAGCCGTAGTGCTGTTTCAGCTTCATTCACAGCCACCATCAAACCTGCAAACAGCTGATCAATGGGGTAGCTGGGTGTCGGACCCCTCTGATAATAATGATGAGAGGTAAGCTAATTATTTGGAGATGAAGCAAATTCACTTTAATTTTTACAAAAACCTGAATTTTTCACGATTTGATTTTTTCAAAATAAGCAAAATGGCAACAGGCTGTCCGCTATTTTGCATTATTCTTTTTAAAGGTGGAAATTGGTTAAAAAACATTTACCTTGCCATTTACCTGTCTTTTGCTAGCTCACTTCTTACCTTGGACTCCAGTCCTGTCTTCCTTGACACTGACTATGTCATATGTCAAGACTTCATGTGAGGCCTAGTGAGCGCCAAGGTTGATGAAGAATAAAGAAAATTGAAGACAATAGAAGACTGGAGCTGGAGGGAGGAAGCCAGGCAGTGGAGCACCTGGAGAAGAGCTATGGCGATTTGACCGGTGAGCATCGAGGTGAGTATATTTTTTATTTTTTTAACACCTCCATATAATATGCTGGTGGTATGGAAAGACCCCAGAACATAAAGAATAATTAATCAAATTGTGGCTGATTTCTTAGGATGGATCATCAATACAGTAGTCCTGGAAAACCTCTTATTAATACAGCTAGTGTCAAGCACAGTAAATGTAGGACACAGGGATGGTGTACGCCCCCTCTGCCACCATATTGATGCCGCTGTGTTGTTATTATGCAGTGCCCATAGGTTGCTATACTATGGGGTGCTCAAAGATGGCCAAAGGGTCTGCCATTCTTGTGTGCCTATTAGACCCCGCCACAGATCTGATTTCGGAGTCTTCTCCCATTTGGAGGTATTTTACAATGAGGCTTCAGTCATTGGCTTTTATAATAGTGTCATTTATGGTATATTCTCATTGGAATCAAGCACTAGACGTTGTTAAGCTCTCGCCGCAGGAAGAGGCTTGTCCAGCATTCACTTGTTAAGGTCAGACGTTACTTACAGATTTCTACTTTAAACAGCGAAATGTTTTTTATCCTAATAATTGAAGCTTCTTCCAAATAGAACACAATTATTTTTAAGTGCATGGGAACAAGCAGGAAAAAAAAACCCCGAACAATTACCTGTGGTGCGGACTGTAAGATGAAAATCATTACAGAATAAATGATTCAGATGTCAGCGAAGAACATCAGGAATAAATAGATACGACATTAGGTGCTGGCACAAGCGCACATCGGGGACGAACACTCGGATCATTTTAATTTAAAAGATGCTTTTAATAATCTGCGATGGAAGTAATTAACTGGTAATTGGAATGCAGTGTCTAATAGCCGGAGTACAAAGAAAGTGAGTCTATCAGTAAAGACGTTCAGTGTGACTCGCTTATTACAGACCAATACATTTAGCCAAGAACCCAATGTTCTGGAAGTTAAGACGGCCAACCTTAATCAAGGAAAAAAATCTCATAGATACAGGGCTAAGTGCAGAGAAAAATCAAGTATTACCTTCAAGACACAACATAACAATTGGTACAAATAATAGGGGGGGCTTTTCTTCTCTTAAACACCTTAAAAAGTTATTCTCAACGCCCGGCTATTTCCAGAAGTTGGACAGACAATGAATGGAGCAACAGCCCCTCGGCTCCTTTAAAGATTTTCAAGCTAGGATATTGATGAAGGTCTTAGTGGCCAGACCTCAGAAATTAGGTAGCTAGGGTATAACTTTCTTTCTATTATGCTTTTATTTATGCTTTTAAAAGACAGGAAACCAAAGCTCATGGAAGTCTTACTCTCCATACATATTATATTTATTTAACTCTCTTATATAGCCCATTAATTCCACAACGTGTCCCCATCGGGGCTCACAATCTGAATTCCCTATCAGTATGTCTTTGGAGACAGAGCTTTGTACACAGAGTCTGTATGGCATCATAAAAAGGTATAAAAGGTCAAAAAAGAAATAATCTACCCATGAAAGAATGCTTTTAGTGGGGCATATAGTCACGGGGTGTGACGACGTAACTTGGAACAGCGGCACCTACACTGGCCCTAGGGCTAGGATGGCCCTATCTGTCTCTGTTACCAAAGATACATCTAATGGTGATGATGTTTGGGCCACCTTCCTAACCCTAAATCCAGATGAACAATGTAGTCTCATTAAAGTGTAACTAAACTTTTTTTTTTTACAAGTTTCTGACATGTTTGTATAACAATAGTAGGGACATTTAGACCAATCATAATTAATGAATATCACTAGACCCCATGATACACCATACAGAGAAACAAGAGAAAATATGGGGTTTCTACTAGTGAGACCACTAAGTGGTCAGAAATAAGACACAATCAATCAACCGCTTTGAGAAAATACAGCAAATTTTTTATTATCAAAAAATTACAATTAATAAGAGGAGAAAATTCATTTAAATATAATTACGTGAATATAGTGGACAACCAGGTAAAAAACGGGAAAATACCTCAACCAAAAAATGTGAGGTGATGCACAGATTGGATGATCCAATACACAGTCAATGGCCATAGGATGAAAAAATAGCTGAAAAAGGCAAGTAGTGATAGTCTAAAAGGCAATATAGATATTGTCAGATGTAATATAGGAGTTCCAGAGTAACCGCATATATACACATGATTTTAAAATTAATAGAGTATATGCAGGTAAGCCTCGAACAAATCCAGTCAGATGGACTCAATCAGGACAAAAATCTAGAGAGGATATAAACAGAACCAGCTGCAGGTGTATCAAATGCAAAAGGTTAAGGGGTTAAACCTGAAAAGCAGCAATAATAGGCAGACCTGGTAGGTAAAGATGCCATACATTAACAAACTGATTCTGTCTTAGCAGCAATCAGACTAGTAAAGTTGCCTATCAGCATAATAAAAAATAACATTGCATAAAGATAAAGACATGTGTAAATGTCCACACTAATATGCCCATAATAAAGCCATATGCATTCAAAGTCAATGGGCTGAGGACAGGGAGAGCTTACCCATCTGTGCTGAACACCCACACGTGGCGTGCTCCGACGTGCACGTTTCGTGACCTTCCTCGGGGAGCTGCGCAAGTTTCTGACATGTTGTAGGCTCTTAAAATCCCCTGTTGATTGATAGGGAAGGGTTCCAAAGCCTGAGACCTTTCTTGATCACTAAGGACCTGTGCGCACTAGAAAAAGGAATTTTCTTAAGAAAATTTCGGAGGCTCAGTAATATTTCCGCACCTGCGGGAAAATACTGCACCGAAATCCGCATCCAAATCTGCATGCGGTTTGTTGCGTTTTGCTGCGGATTTTGATGCGGATTTGGTGCAGAACTGTCGCAGCCAGCGTCGGACTGGCTACTGGAGGAATCTCCAGTTATACCAGGCCTGGCCGCGGTTACCTGCACTGAACTCTGGAACTCCCACCTGAGCTCCGGAGTGCAGCCTAGACTAAACTGCGAGTGCCGAGTGATTGATTCCCCGGTGATTGCCATTTAGTCCGGGCCGGGCTGATCTCCGGAGCTCAGGTGACAGCTCCGGAGTGCAGCCCGGCCTCTCTACAGCTGTCACCTGAGCTCCGGAGATCAGCCCGGCCTGAACTAAACTGCAATCGCCAGGTAATCAATCACTCGGTGCTCGCAGTATAGTCTACGCTGCACTCCGGAGCTCAGGTGACAGCTCCGGAGTTCAGTGCAGGTAACCGCGGCCAGACCTGGTATTACTGGAGATTCCTCCAGTAGCCAGTCCCGCAGCTACCTGCGGAAAAGAAGTGACATGCAATTGTTTTTGCTGCGGAAATCTCGCAGAAAAACATGCAGCTGTCAAAATCCGCCTAGTGCGCACAGCATTTTTTTTTCCCATAGGATTTGATGGTGAATCATTGCAGAGATGTTATGAACATTTTCTGCAGCGAAACATGCAGCAAATCCGCGGGTAATTCCGTCTAGTGCGCACAGGGCCTTAAACAATGGAATAAAAGGATTCAAGAAAATGTATTTTGGAGGAGCTGAGACTACATCAGATCCCATTGAAATCACATCCTCAGTGGTGTCCATTTTTGGAATATGGCACCAGTGTACATTTTGTCTCCTGCATGGTGTTTTTTTCAAATATTTAATTCATTTTTTTGTTGGTGTGTTGAATGCACAATGAGTTTCTGTTCAAATTTCTAAGAAGATAGATTTTCTACACACCCTGACCTTTGAGATAACACACTATCCAAATTTCCCCTTTAGAAAGAATGCAGAGTTTATAATTTTTACTTTGAAAAGCAAAACAAAGCTCATTATTTTTTGTTCTGTCGCACTCATACACCCCCTTCCCATGGCAGTATGCCCACATTACCTATTAAAACACTACTTGAAATTAATATCCAGTCATGAAGAAGATTGAAATACAACCAATCAGTAGTAAAATACTAATGTAAACAATAAGATGCCTATATTTTGTGTATACAAACAATAAGATGCCTATATTTTGAAAATTATCTCTTTGTTTCTCCCAAAATTGGGACTGTATAAAAACCCAATATTTCCTCCAAATAAAGGGAATTTTTTATAGCTAGAGCTGCTGGTGTGCGTGCCCTTATTCCCTCTTGTCATGATGTATGTGCTTTTCTCCATCCCATATTTTTTGTATAAGATGCCATGTGATGTATTTTACCTTCTCACTGTATTTGCTGTAATACTATGTCAGGATCTGATGTAACTTTCCTTTGGTTGTACTTACTGAACACTTTGAAATGTCTTGGGATGTAAGTAACCATACCTTCCCCCATCTCCTGTGTCTCTGGGCCCATAATGCAATTATCTCTTGTCCACACAGCCAGGGGAACTTCCCATTGTTTCGTAGGCAGTGGATAACGCCAACTACACAAACCTGTAGACATCTCGGAGCCAATCTTCTAGAATCTTCTAGTGGGCCCAACCATTGCATAGACCCCTACCCTTGAGGGGCAGGCCCACGAGCTCAGACAATACACTCCTGTTTCTAAGTGCAGTTGGGAGCTGAGCTTTGAAGAGGAAGGGAGCGAGATCTGATTCTGCGGACAGATCTCGCCGTCCAGTGGATTGTGTGGGATTTCTGGGACTCTGAAAAGGACTATTATGTCGTGATCTGGCACTTTGGATTATCGGGAGGTGCCCTCGAATCTGTTTTATTTGGACTTGTCGTGTGCTGTTCCTGTATTCCTGTTAGTAAACCTGTTGGATCATCCTCGGCCTGTTGTCTCTCCTTGCTCTGCTGTACACCCCGTCACACCTCTGTCGACGGCATTCATCTAATATAGTTAGAAAAACAGAAGCGCTGATGGGGTCTTACCAGATAAACAAACAAGGTGATATATAATATAATACACTCACCAAATGTTGTTGTGAAAGATCACAACTACCATAGATAGCATGAGATAATGGCGGCTGCTGCCCCACGTGGAAATGTCTTCAAAGTAGGAGGAGAAAAAGGGTTAATCCCGCGCAATCCGCCAGAATAAGATGTGGAAATGTTGATAGATTAATAACTCTTTTATTCCATAGGTCTATGGGTTTCGAGGTATGAAAACCTCTTCCTCCTCCTACTTTGAAGACGGCATTCATCTGTGACACGAGGCGGATCCCAGAACATCTATACCCCCCCCATAATTGTTGTCACACTTTCAAAACTGGAGATTCACGCCAAAATGATCAGGGTTGTCCAAATGACTTAATATACTGTATATTTGGCAGTATTCTGGTATGAAAATTATTACTAAGAAAATATTTTCCTAAATTTGTATTGATAATCCTAATCATGATGGAATATCCTTAAAAGCTAAGTCAAATGTCATGTTTGAGTAACACATTCTGCTGGTGAAGGTTTCATTATGGTTTATCAAGACTGATATTGTTCACGACACTCTTGATGAGGAGATGGGCTGGAGTTAGACGTCCCTGATTCACGAATCAGCAGTGCCGAATGAGTGGCATACGTCTGAATCAGCAGTGCCGGATCAGTGGCCTGCGCCTCGGCACAAATCCTTCTTCAGTCCCTGCTGGTGTAAGATTTGTGATGTAGCGAACGCTGCTGCTTGTCATGGCTGTGACGAGCAGCAGCCCCCGCTCTCCCGTCCAACCCAGTTTTGACCACTTTGTTGGAGTTGAGTGAAAATGTTGTGACGATGCGAAAAGTCATAGGATTTTAGTGCAGCCTCCAGTTACGAGTTTTTAAAGCTTTTTATTTCAGCATGTTGGAATACCAGCTTTGCCGAATTGGCCCAGTTATTTTTGTGAAGGAAAAATCAATTGCTGACCTAATTATTTTCAATATTAATTTGATCACTTGATATTGAACAGAATTAAGTAGAGTGGAACCTTGGATTTCGAGCATAATTGGTTCCGGGAATGTGCTCTTAAACCAAGTTACTCTTATATCAAAGCGAATTTTCCCATAGAAAATAATTGAAACACAGACAATTCGTTCCAGAACCCAAAAATATTTACTACATTTATGCAAACTTATTATAGTAATACAAAATAATATCCTGTATTTATATAAAATTATTAGAGTACACTAATACAAAATACTGTGCAGTAAAAAACATATAAAGTAAAATAAACTGCACTTTAGTGTACAATAGAATGTTGGTGTGTGAGAGGAACAATACAAGCGATGTGCTGTACTGGTTATTGATAAGAAAGTACAATACTGTATCCACAAATGCAAATTGATAGATATACTATATAGTATACAGTATACTGTACATATGTGCAGAAAGTCACCCCCAGAGCGGATCTGTTACGGTTGCTGCGAGCACTGGAGACTATGTCCAGATTTCTTGCTACTGCACATGTGCGAGCGCTGGAGACTAAGTCCAGATTTCTTGCTACTGCACATGTGCGAGCGCTGGAGACTAAGTCCAGATTTCTTGCTACTGCACATGTGCGAGCGCTGGAGACTAAGTCCAGATTTCTTGCTACTGCACATGTGCGAGCGCCGGAGACTAAGTCCAATCTTGGAGCCATTGCACATGTGCGGGTGACATCATCGCTGACACGAGGTCACATGTCTCTGACACCTTCTATGCCGATTGGTCGCTGGTCATGTGCTTGTGACGTCTTGCTCGGTGATAGGCCAGCATGACGTCACTCCTGTCGTTCTGGAAGCGGATTGGCTCTGGTGTCCTCCATCTTGGATGAGGCACAGAGTCTATATAAGACCCTGACACACGCCGCATGGTGCTCAGTCCTCTTGGTTCATGCATATGAGTAGACGCTCTGTGCGCGTTCCTCTAGGCATTCCTCTGTCTATGCTAGGTGAGCGCTACCGGCAGGGTAGCGTTCTTATACCTTACAGCTTCGGCTGCTGTCCGTATCCCTACCTCTTAGGGGAGCGGACATAGGCAGGTGCCTGAGGCACATGGTCTGGCTGGGCCTTGTGATTGTACTCGTAGGTGGACGTTGCCGCTAGGGTAACGTTCCTTATACTGCGTCTGGCAGTTGTTCGTATCCTCGCACACTAGGGGAGCGAACAGAGGTAGGAGCTTTGTGCGGCTTACGCTGCTGTTCGTCTCTTTTGCACCACTAGAAGAGCGGACCTAGGCAGGTGCCATATCTAGTGGTTCGTGTCCTCGCACACTAGTGGAGCGAACGCAGGTAGGAGCTTTGTGCGGCTTACGCTGCTGTTCGTCTCTTTTGCACCACTAGAAGAGCGGACCTAGGTAGGTGCCATTTCGCACACATTGCCTTTGTCTCTGTGATTATTAACAGAGATCATTCCACACACCCTCCAAGTAAGGGAGGAATTGCTTTACTTTCTTATTATATCTTTCTGTGAGTTAACAGAGGTATTGCACTCTGCCATAGTCTGCAGCAAAGTCTTTGCACGGTGGACCCTGACTGTCTGATACTCCTTTCGGTTATTATCAGACAGCCCCCCGTAACATTAGGACTGAGCCAAGGGTCTGGCAGTTATGGCAGAATATCAGCAGTTACACCGTTACATACAAGTACTTGAGTCACGGCTCAAGAGTATAGAGGATAAACCTCAGACCATGGTGACATCTGCACATGATCCTCGACTTGCTCTACCAAACAGATATTCTGGCGATGCCAGATCATGTCGTGGTTTCATTAGTCAGTGTCAGATACACCTAGAGGTTAACTCTTCTCGCTTCTCTACGGAGAGGTCCAGAGTAGGCTTTATCATCTCCTTACTTCAGGACAAAGCCTTAGAATGGGCGACTCCCCTATGGGAGCGCTCTGATGTGGTTACTCTGAGACATCAAGACTTTCTTGATGCTCTTAAGGCGGTATTCATGGGTCCGCAGGTTACCCATGATGCGGCCCTGAGACTGTTAGATCTATCTCAGGGTTCGTTATCCACTAGTTCTTATGCCATTGCTTTTAGAACTCTGGTGGCAGAACTAGATTGGCCAGAGAAGGTGTTGATTCCTATCTTCTGGAGAGGGTTGGCTGGCTATGTCAAGGATGCCCTTGCTACTCGTGAAGTCCCTGCTTCTCTGGAGGACTTGATCACAGTAGCAACGAGGATCGATGTACGCCATAAGGAACGTAGACTCGAGGTCTCTTCCTCACGCCCTAAGCATCGGGCTATTCCAGTTGTTGAGGGTCCACTACCATCTTCCTCAGCATCTGAAACATCTCCCACTCCTATGGAGTTAGGTCATACGTTCTCCAGACTACGCAAGTCTGGTCCTCCTATATGTTACGTATGTCGTCAGGCTGGGCACTATGCCAACAAGTGTCCTAGTCGTCAGGGAAACTCCCTGGCCTAGTAACCATTAGAGGGGGGTTACTAGAGACGTCTTCTGCACCCTCTAAGTGTTGTATCCCAGGTCAGCTCTCGTTATCTGAGAATACATGGCCTATTATGGCTTTTGTGGATTCCGGAGCTGACGGGATTTTTGTGTCCTCAGGATTTGTAAAGGGACACAATATTCCCTCTATCATGTTAGAGGCGCCTATTCCTGTCCGTGTTGTTAATGGAACTATGTTGTCTGACTCCATTACATTGAGGACAGTTCCCTTGCGCCTTTCCCTGTCTCAGGGTCACATAGAGGAGATTTCTTTTCTTGTTTTGCCTGAGGGTATAGACGACGTCCTTCTGGGTCTTCCATGGCTTCGGACTCATGCTCCTCACATTGACTGGGAGTCTGACAGCATTATTAGTTGGGGTTCGAAATGTCAGTCCCGATGTCTTCCCTTACCACCTAAGGTCGCTGCAGTTGCATCAACTGATCTCTCTCCCATACCTACACCCTATTTGGATTTCGCTGACGTGTTCTCCAAACAGGGTGCTGAGGTTCTTCTACCCCATAGGCCGTATGACTGTGCCATAGACCTTATCCCAGGTTCGGTTCCACCTAAAGGCAGGGTTTACCCCCTGTCGATACCTGAGTCGGAGGCCATGTCGACCTATATAAGAGAGAGCTTAGAGAAGGGGTTCATTCGTAAGTCTGTCTCTCCCGCGGGAGCTGGGTTTTTCTTTGTTCGGAAGAAAGAGGGTGATTTGCGTCCCTGCATAGATTACAGGGGTCTCAACGCAATCACAATAAAGAACAAATACCCATTACCTTTAATTTCGGAGCTCTTTGACAGACTGAGAGGAGCTCAAGTTTTTACGAAGTTGGATCTGCGGGGTGCGTATAACTTGGTACGAATTCGAAAGGGTGACGAATGGAAGACCGCTTTTAACACCCGAGACGGTCACTATGAATACCTCGTCATGCCTTTTGGGTTATGTAATGCACCCGCAGTATTTCAGGACTTCGTAAATGATGTGTTCAGGGATTTACTGTTATCCTCAGTAGTGGTGTATCTGGACGACATCCTGATTTTTTCTCCTGATCTGGAGACTCATCGTCAGGATGTCGTTCGTGTCCTTTCCCGTTTAAGGGAGCACTCATTGTTTGCTAAACTCGAGAAATGTGTATTCGAGCAGTCCTCATTGCCTTTTTTGGGTTACATTATCTCACAAGAGGGTCTGGCTATGGATCCTGCGAAGCTCTCTGCTGTCCTGCAATGGTCCGAACCTCATTCCTTGAAGGCGGTGCAACGCTTCTTAGGATTTATAAATTATTACAGGCAGTTCATACCCCATTTTTCTACTTTGGTGGCCCCTTTGGTGGCCTTGACTAAGAAAGGTGCTAATCCCAAAGCCTGGTCTACTGAGACATCTCAGGCTTTTGAGGCAGTAAAAAGACACTTTTCAACTGCTCCCGTTCTTCAAAGACCCGATGAGAGTAAGCCCTTCCTCTTAGAGGTTGATGCCTCTTCAGTGGGTGCTGGTGCGGTCTTGTATCAAAAGAACGGTGCAGGTAGAAAAAGGCCGTGTTTCTTCTTTGCTAAAACCTTTTCACCGGCAGAGAGAAACTATACCATTGGGGATAGGGAACTGCTCGCCTTGAGATTAGCCTTGGAGGAGTGGCGTCACTTGCTGGAAGGAGCGAAACATCCTTTCCAGGTCTATACAGACCATAAGAATCTGACGTACTTACAAACCGCTCAGCGTCTGAATCCTCGCCAAGCCCGCTGGTCCTTGTTTTTCTCCCGCTTTCACTTCTCCATCAACTATTTGTCTGGGAGTAAGAATAACAAGGCAGACGCCCTGTCTCGCTCTATGCTTTCTACCCAGGAAGAGAATGACGAACCTCGTCTTATCCTTCCCTCCAGGGTTTTTCATACGCTCTCCCCTGTGACGTTAGACCAAATCCCACCGGGCAAGACATTTGTTCCGCCTGATCGACAGAATGATATACTGTCATGGGCCCACACCTCAAAGGTGGGTGGGCATTTTGGTATTAGGCGGACACGAGAGTTACTGGAGAGGTGGTATTGGTGGCCACACTTAGCCAGCCACGTCAAGAGATATGTCGGTTCCTGCTACTCGTGTGCTCGCAACCGTCCATTACGGCAGAGACCGGCTGGACTCTTGCATCCTTTACCAGTGCCAGATAGACCATGGGAGGTGGTAGGCATGGACTTTGTGGGTGATCTTCCATGTTCACAGGGACATAGATTTGTGTGGGTCATTACGGACCATTTCTCCCGGATGGTTCATCTCGTACCGTTATCGAGAATCCCATCTTCCAGGGTACTAGCCAAACTATTCCTCAAGCATGTCTTTAGGCTTCACGGGATGCCAGATCGTATCATTTGTGATAGAGGCCCGCAATTTACTTCCCGTTTCTGGCGAGATCTTTGTAGCCTTCTGCAAATTGAGTTGAATCTCTCTTCGGCATACCATCCGGAGACTAATGGTTTGGTTGAACGTACCAATCAATCTATGATTATATACCTTCGACACTTTGTTGCTGAGAACCACGATAACTGGTCCTCCCTCCTACCCTGGGCAGAATTTGCCCTTAACAATTCGCTGGCTGAGGCCACTGGGCAGACACCGTTCGTACTCAATAATGGGCAACACCCTAGGGTACCGGTACCGTTTCCCGCTGCTGCACCTTCTCCTCTTGTGGCCGACTGGGCAACTAATGCCAGAGAGGTTTGGGATCGGACTCAAGAGTCGATCCAAGCAGCTAAGGACCGTATGAAGACGGTGTCCGATCGGTTTCGTCGCCCGGCTCCTGTCTTTTCTCCAGGGGACTTTGTGTGGCTCTCTGCAAAACACGTGAGACTTAGAGTGAGCTCTGTCAAATTTGCTCCTCGCTTCCTGGGTCCTTATGAGGTTCTTCGACAGGTAAATCCTGTAGTCTATCAATTGAAGTTACCTGTCCATCTTAGGATTCATGACAAATTCCATGTCTCACTGCTAAAGCCGGCTATTTTACCTCACACTCGTGAAGTGCACTCTCCTGCCTCTGATTCCTCTCGCTCTAGCTATGAGGTACGAGCCATAGTTGGTTCTAAGATGGTTAGAGGGCGCAGGTTCTTCTTGATAGATTGGGAGGGCTATGGCCCGGAACATCGCTCTTGGGAGCCTGAGGAGGCTGTCCATGCTCCCGACTTAGTTGCCGATTATCTGCGTCGCCGGGAGGGGGGCCCTTGAGGGGGAGGTACTGTTACGGTTGCTGCGAGCACTGGAGACTATGTCCAGATTTCTTGCTACTGCACATGTGCGAGCGCTGGAGACTAAGTCCAGATTTCTTGCTACTGCACATGTGCGAGCGCTGGAGACTAAGTCCAGATTTCTTGCTACTGCACATGTGCGAGCGCCGGAGACTAAGTCCAATCTTGGAGCCATTGCACATGTGCGGGTGACATCATCGCTGACACGAGGTCACATGTCTCTGACACCTTCTATGCCGATTGGTCGCTGGTCATGTGCTTGTGACGTCTTGCTCGGTGATAGGCCAGCATGACGTCACTCCTGTCGTTCTGGAAGCGGATTGGCTCTGGTGTCCTCCATCTTGGATGAGGCACAGAGTCTATATAAGACCCTGACACACGCCGCATGGTGCTCAGTCCTCTTGGTTCATGCATATGAGTAGACGCTCTGTGCGCGTTCCTCTAGGCATTCCTCTGTCTATGCTAGGTGAGCGCTACTGGCAGGGTAGCGTTCTTATACCTTACAGCTTCGGCTGCTGTCCGTATCCCTACCTCTTAGGGGAGCGGACATAGGCAGGTGCCTGAGGCACATGGTCTGGCTGGGCCTTGTGATTGTACTCGTAGGTGGACGTTGCCGCTAGGGTAACGTTCCTTATACTGCGTCTGGCAGTTGTTCGTATCCTCGCACACTAGGGGAGCGAACAGAGGTAGGAGCTTTGTGCGGCTTACGCTGCTGTTCGTCTCTTTTGCACCACTAGAAGAGCGGACCTAGGCAGGTGCCATATCTAGTGGTTCGTGTCCTCGCACACTAGTGGAGCGAACGCAGGTAGGAGCTTTGTGCGGCTTACGCTGCTGTTCGTCTCTTTTGCACCACTAGAAGAGCGGACCTAGGTAGGTGCCATTTCGCACACATTGCCTTTGTCTCTGTGATTATTAACAGAGATCATTCCACACACCCTCCAAGTAAGGGAGGAATTGCTTTACTTTCTTATTATATCTTTCTGTGAGTTAACAGAGGTATTGCACTCTGCCATAGTCTGCAGCAAAGTCTTTGCACGGTGGACCCTGACTGTCTGATACTCCTTTCGGTTATTATCAGACAGCCCCCCGTAACAGGATCAGAGCGTGTTGAAAGGACAGAACCAGACGTGTGCACGGTGAGCATTTGCTCTTCTTGCAAAGCATTGCTCTTAAACCAAGTTACAAATTTGTAAAAAGCCTTGCTTGTCTTGCAAAACACTCTCAAACCAAGTAAAGGCCGCTTTACGCACTGTGATATCGGTACCAATATCGCCAGCGTGCTTTCCCGCCCCCATCGGTTGTGTGACACGGGCAAATCTCTGCCTGTGTCGCACAACATCGCCCGGACCCGTCACACTACTTACCTTCCCTGCGACGTCGCTGTGACCGGCGAGCCGCCTCCTTTCTAAGGGGGCGGTTCGTTCAGCGTCACAGCGACGTCACAGCAGCGTCACTGAACCGCCGCCCAATAGAAGCGGAGGGGCGGAGATGAGCGGGACGAACATCCCGCCCACCTACTTTCTTCCGCATTGTGGCTGGGAGGCAGGTAAGGAGAGCTTCCTTATTCCTGCGGTGTCACACGGAGCGATGTGTGCTGCCGCAGGAACGAGGAACAACTTCATTACTGCTGCAGTAACGATATTTGAGAATGGACCCCCATGTCACCGATGAGCGATTTTGAATGTTTTTGCGACGATGCAAAATCGGTCATAGGTGTCACATGCAACGGCATCGCTACAGCGGCCGTGTGTTCGTCACAAAATCCGTGACCCCAACGAGATCGCTGTAGCGATCTCGTAGCGTGTAAAGCCCTCTTTACTCTTAATCTAAGGTTCCACTGTATATCGACTCGCTGCTACTACTAATACATGGTATGATAGGGCTTACTGTAAGATGTATTCTAACTTATAGCAGATGAACAAAGCCATATAATTTACTGCCTAAAGTTTATTATACAGCTCTTATTATTGAGTCTCAAGTATAAGTTTAGATGTACCAAGATTGACCATGATCCTTATTATGAATTTTTCACTTTGCTTGTGATGATCACTGACACTATCATGGATCTAGTCTCTGTCTCTTTGTTTCTATCATAATCTTTCTTTCTAATTCTCCTGATCTTTGTCTTGTTCTCGTTATCTTCCTTCTCGCTCACATTTCCATTGCCATTTTTCCAGTGTAGGGTATCCACCTGAACTTTGTCTAAGGCCATGTGTCCACGCTGCGGAAAATGCGCGGATTTTGCCGCGGATTTCTCGCGGAAAAGCCGCGGATTTTCCGAAAATCTGCAGCAGCGGCACTTCCAAGCCATTTCAATGGCATTTTGGAAATGCTGTGTCCATGCTGCGGATTTTTCCGCGGCGGATTTGCCGCGGATTTTGATCCGGAAAAATCTGCAGCATGTCAATTATTGTTGCGGATTTTGATCCGGATTTTGGCTTCAGAATTGGGAAAAAAAAATCCGCATCTAAATACGCGGTAAATCCGCGGCAAAAAAAAAGGTGCGGATTTGCCGCGAAAGTCGCGGATTTTCATGCAGAAAAATCCGCAGCAACATTCTACCGTGGACACATAGCCTAAGAGTCAAGTCTACACATCTACACAAGTCAGGTGTACAATGTATCCAAGCCACCTGCGATGCTGGCAACACTGCATTACCAATAGTTTTATATCATTTTCAGACATTTAGCTGTCCCAGTTTGTGGGCTAGACAGGAACAGTCAAAGGGTCAGATATGACCCATGGGCTGCAATTTTCTGAGGTCTGGCATAGAGCATAACTCTACAGTGAGAATATTTTTTTCATCTCTCAAACACATGTCCTAGGTTTGAGAGCAAATGGAACACATATTGGGTTTCTACCACCTTAAGAGGGATTAGCCATTAAGCCATAATTTCCAGCCAAGGAGAAGTGGAGAGGTGGCCAAACCGTAGATCTAATGTTTGTAGTTTTGAAGAGTTCCTGCCAGGGCTATCTCCATAACCCAACAAAATCCACAATTCTCATAAGGATACCTCTACAAAGATGGAATCCATAATCTGTTGATAGGAAAGGAGTTCCCACCAAATTTTTGGTCCAATGGTTTAGACTATGCTACTCCTCAGGCCTAAGTGAGAGTCGAACTCATGACCTAAGGTTTATGAAATCAGTACTTTTGTACCTGCCCATCTGGTGAGATGGATCCTTCAAGTGCAAGATCCGGGTAGGCACGTGAGCCATGGGCATCGGTGAAATAGTTAGGTGAGGCGTACCGAAAATGGATAGTAGAAGCACTGGAGGCCACTGGCAAAGAGGAGACTGGGAAGCAAGTAATAGAAACATTGAAGTCTGGGAAGCAGGAAGTAGAAGCAATAGAGACTGCAGGTAGACAGGAGACAGGGCAGCAGGTAGTAGACGTACTGGAGGCCACAGATAGACAGGAGACTGGGAAACAGGTAGTAAAAGCATTGAAGTCCACAAGCAGATAGGACACTGGGAAGCAGGTAGTAGAAGTACTAGATACTGCAGGTAGACAGGAGACTGTGAAGCTGGTAGCAGAAGCATTGGAGGCCACAGGCAAACAGGATACCGGGAAGCAGTTAGTAGAAGTACTAGAGACCAAAAGCAGACAGGAGACCGTTAAGCTGGTAGTAGGAGTACTGGAGGCCACAGGCAGACAGTAGACCATAAAGCAGGTGGTAGAAGAACTGGAGGTCACAGGCAGATGACTGGGAAGCAGTTAGTAGAAGTATTGGAGGCCGCAGGCATAAAAGAGACTGGGAAATAGGTAGTAGATACCCTGGAGGTCGCAGTCAGATAGGAGACTGGGAAGTAGGTAGCAGAAGTATTGGAGGCCGCAGGCAGATAAGAGATGAGGAAGAAAGTAGTAGTAGCACTGGAGGCCACAGGCGGACACGGCACATGAACACTAAAAGCCTTAGTAGCAAGAAACAGGTGTGTGTCTTGGTGTGCTTTGTATAGTCTCAGGCAAATTATCATATAGGATCAATCTGAGCCTCCTGCTAAGTCCTATATGGAGCACAACAGAGTTCAGCAGACCAGGGTGAGGGGAGCAAAGCCCAGAGACGGGAAATGTGTGTATCAGCTTTAACCTTTCAGCTATGAAGCCCACCATTGTGTTCAAGAGCTTAGATCAGCCTTAATTGGTTTTCCAGTATTAGAAAAAAATATGGTTGTCTTCTTTCAGAGATAGCAACATCACATAGATTGTGAGCGGTATTGCAGTTCATATCCAAGTGAATGGATCCGAGCCGCAGTTGCAGTTACACCACCATACATCCAATATGCAAGTGTGACACTGATTCTGAAAGAAAGCAGAAATGTTTTTCAGATGTGCGATAGCTCTTAAAATCTGGCCCTGATGCCATGTTGGTGCTAAGATGAGCAGATGTCTCAAAGCCTGAAGAACCGGCCAAGAATTATATGATGTGCTAAAACTATAAGCATATGATATAATGCTATCTACTTTTTTGCAAAGTGTACTAAGAGAATGGAGAGGAATGGGTTAAATAAAAAACTATTTTGGCTGGTGCTATCCACACAACGTCTCATATTATTTCATCTTACAGTCAATTTCACCTGCTGAATGGAAGGATAAGCAATATCAGCAGGGAGTTTTATTATTCCAGATGCAGAATGTAGAAAATCAGAGGCAGCGGACTTTTATTGCCTGAGTGATATCGATGATATAGTATTCGAGACCACAAGATCTGAACACTTTCCATTACATTAATGGAAGTCGCCCACTCACAATTTAAGTCTATCTGCACATCTCACCTACAATAGACTTTTTCTGGAAGGAAACTTGTCATCTACATTTTTTATTAATTAAACCAGATAATGATGAATACTGTAGTCTTTTCTTCTAATTGATCTTGTAATTCCTGATTGCAAATATTTTTTTTCTTCCCTGACCTGCAACTTCACTCTTAGGGGTACTTTGCACACTACGACATCGCAAGCCGATGCTGCGATGCCAAGCGCGATAGTCCCCGCCCCCGTCGCAGCTGCGATATCATTGTGATAGCTGCCGTAGCGAATATTATCCCTACGGCTGCTTCACATGCACTCACCTGTCGTGCGACGTTGCTCTGGCCGGCGAACCACCTCTTTATTAAGGGGGCGGGTCGTGCAGCATCACTGTGACGTCACACGGCAGGCAGCCAATAGGAGCGGAGGGGCAGAGATGAGCGGGATGTAAACATCCCGCCCACCTCCTTCCTTCCGCATAGCCGACGGGAGCCGCGGTGACGCAGGTAGGAGATGTTCCTCGCTCCTGCGACTTCACACACAGCGATGTGTGCTGACGCAGGAGTGAGGAACAACATTGGACCGTCACGTCAGCGTAATTATGGAATTCACCGACGCTACACCGATGATACGATTATGACGATTTTGCGCTCGTTAATCGTATTATCTAGGATTTACACACTACGATGTCGAGAGCGACGCCGGATGTGCGTCACTTTCGACATGACCCCACCGACATCACACCTGCGATCTCGTAGTGTGCAAAGTACCCCTTAACATCAGTCACAAACTCCATAGAATACTGACAAACTTAGATGATTAATTTGGCCATGGTAAAAACACTAGAGGACCCTGGCATCGGTAGGAGGACATTACTAACACAGCGTGACCTAGAAGATGGTTATGCACAGAGGCACTCCTTGGCATCTTGCAGGGGAAACCATTGTTCAGAAGGAACACAAGAATACTAGGGGGTACAATCTGAACCACTGTGGAGGAGAGCTTTACAGCAGGAGGAGTTAGCCAGGGAGGTTCCTCCGAGGAAATGGGCGGACATATCATTGGTGTATCCTGTGCGGCTGTGTAGGTGGGTTAAGGGTTAGGCCCACCCCTGCATCTGTACCCGGCACACTAATGTCCTGTGTGGTAACTGTAAAGCGTTATTGTAAAGCGTAAATGCCTTGCTTGTGTGATTTCGCCACAAGGTGGTAGTGTACCAGCACAGTTTTCCTGGTACCTGGGTAGGCAGGGAGAGAGTGGTAGGAGGAGGAGAACAGGGACTATATAAGAGAGAATGAATAGGAGAGGAGGAGGAGAGTCCCTGGGAAGATGTATTAGTGAGAACCCCCAAGTAGAAGATTCTGACCCTATGGATCAAACCTATGGCCATGACACGCGGGATCCAGTCCAGAATGGAGAGCCGCGTCCTCCAAGGAGAGGGGTTTAGTCGGACAGTCGGGGCCTGGCGTTGGTATCTACTGGCTGAAACTCAGAGAACCCCACACTATCGGAAAGGTCAGTGCGCCCCCAGGCAGAAGGGCATGACTGGATAGCCTGACCACAGTTGGGAGAGCCTGTTTGTTTGTGGCCCCCCTGTGCGAGTATGAAGTGTAGTGATGAGAGGAGAGGTCTAGCAGTGACAGAAGGTACCCAGGTGCCAGTGATATGGACTGCTGTTAAATTATGTAAAGCATGGAAGAGTGTATGGAACTCCCATGGGATGAGAACCAGTACCGGCGATATGCGGACCGAGTTAATGCGGATGGTACCAGAAAATAAAGTTGGTCTGTTTAAGACACGAGACTTAGTCTGGACTTTATTTCCTAAAGAAAAGTGAAAGTGTGTCGCCTGATACTAATGTGGAGTCCTCCTGTGTGTGGTACGGCGACGGGGAGGCAAAGGGTTAATGACAGGCTGTGCTGTGAACTGTTGTTCCCCCTGCACTTATGACTACAATCACTGCCTGCCTCGTGCTGTCCACCACATCTGAACAAGGGCCCAAGAGGTAAGGGGGCCCATTTCTACCTCCAGAAAAGATGCAATTGTTCATTAGGAAAAACTTTTGAGCTTACAAGGGGCCCATATATTGTTCTTGCACAGGTGCCCTCTTCTGTCTGTGTGCGCCAGTGCTTAGGAATATACAGTATTATCCACTAGAGCTGCTACCATGCCAGTTTGAAATTTCCACTCCAAACCAAGGAACCTTAAAGAGGATGTCCACTACTTGGATAACCCCTGCTCATTCTTCTTTTTCGCCCCCGTAATTATAAATAAGCCTATACTCCCTTCCGGTGCGGCCGCGGTTCCAGTGATGTCTGAAGTCAAGTTCCTTGGAACTTTTTGACATTGTTATGACATGCGAGCCCTGCGATCAATCAGCGCCTGGTGTCTCTCTCCCCACCTTCAGATAGTTGAGCGCTACGCTGCGCTGACTTCCTGCTCAAATGTCCAAGGGCACTATTAGTTTATGTAGTGTTTTGTCTTTTGGGTGATTTTAAATCTTACGCCAGGAACGCAGTAAAAGTTAATGTACTTCACCTACAACATTAAATGCCCTATCAATAATTCTGTAAGAACATATCCGTCAGAGCCTCAGCAACGTTGCAAGGATTCACAGAGGTTAATTTATAACCATTGTATAAGCTGTTGATAAATGAAAGAACGTCGTGTATCAGGCCTCTGATCTTTACCATGATGAAATCTCAAGTATGTAGAATTACGGCAGAGAAAACAAACCTTGCTCCCAATACTGAATTATCCTCTAAACGTGCTCAACGCGAAACCAAAAATCTTAGACTGAAATCCAGAATCATTCCACCTAAGTCGCACTCCTATCAATCAACGTTAACATTTCTGCTGCTTCCTGGAACTGTAGCTCAATTAAGAAAATTACTTAATAGACATTTATTGTTGGAATTACTCCAATTACCCACAAGAACAATCCAACAATAGAGGAAGAGTCTTCCATGAGCAGAACATACTGTAGGTCAACATCTACGGTGGACTGTGTCCCATCTGTAATTGCATTATTTATTGATGCATCGTTCTTGCATTTAAAGGGGACGATTCCATGGCTAAAAAACATATTGGAAATTTACGAGATAATGGTATAGGAAATCTTCACCATAGGAGAATAGGGTTCACTTTTATCGCATACTCTACTGCACTGGATACCGTAGACCAGTGGTGGGCAATTCATTTTTCAGAAGGGCCACATGAGAGAATGCGACTGGTGAGGATAGACAAACTAATAGGTTAAAATTAATTCTGCTCAATATTAATATTAACATATTAATTATAATTATTTTATTCTAATATTAATTGTGTCACTAAATATTCACCAAAATTAAGTACGTTGACATCCCCCTATATACCATATGAGCAGCCACAACAGCACCCTACATATAGTATGAGCCTCAACATAACCCCCTATAAACAGTATAAGCCACCACATAGCCCCCCTATATAAACTATGAGCCCACACACAGACTCCTATATATTGTATGAGCCTCCACATACAGTGCGGAAAAAAGTTTTTAATCAGCCACCAATTGTGCAAGTTCTCCCACTTAAAAAGATGAGAGAGGCCTGTAATTGACATCATAAGTAGACCCCAACTATGAGAGACAAAATGAGAAAACAAATCCAGAAAAATCATCTGGTCTGATTTGGCAAGATTTTTTTTTGCAAATTATGGTGGAAAATAAGTATTTAGTCACCTGAAAACATGCAAGATTTCTGTCTCTCACAGACCTGTAACTTCTTCTTTAAGAGGCTCCTCTGTCCTCCACTCATTACCTGTAGTAATGGCACCTGTTTCAACTTGTTATCAGTATAAAAGACACCTGCCCACGACCTCGAACAGTCACACTCCAAACTCCACTATGGTGAAGACCAAAAAGCTGTCGAAGGACACCAGAAACAAAATTGTAGCCCTGCACGAGGCTGGGAAGACTGAATCTGCAATAGGCAAGCAGCTTGGTGTGATCAAATCAACTGTGGGAACAATAATAAGAAAATGGAAGATATATGAGAAGACCACTTATAATCTTCCTCGATCTGGAGCTCCACGTAAGTGTACCACCCCCGTGAAAGCAGCCGGGCTGCTTGGATCCAGATCCGCGGTGGCTCGAGGGGTCTCCGGACCTGGGAGTCGCGCGGACACTCGAATTAAAAGGGGGTATGTACAGGGGACAATGTCTGTAGTTTGTGACGCCACCCACGGTGTGTGGTAAGAGGGAGTACCACCGCTGCTGATGGGAGAGCCCGGTGGCGATGGAGTGGGCAGCCAGGTGTTTAACCCCTCCGTGGGTAGGGGGGATACCCCGGGACTTGGTGCTGTTGATGTGGGAGTGCCATTGGGGAGATAAGGATAATTCTTTGGGTCTATATATAGCGCAATAAGGATATTTGCTGGTGATTGTTATTTGAACTTTATTAATTAGGCACTCCTATTATTACAACGCGATTCAGCAGAATTGCTTTCATCAGGTAAAATAGGAGCAGTATCTGCTCTTATTTTACCTGATGAAAGCAATTCTGCTGAAACGCGTTGTAATAATAGGAGTGCCTAATTAATAAAGTTCAAATAACTATCACCAGCAAATATCCTTATTGCGCTATATATAGACCGAAAGAATTATCCATATACCCCCTACCTATTGGGAATCGGTAATAGCTGCAAAGGACCTGCTGACATATCAAAAAAACCCAGCTAGTTAGCTGGAGGATTGAGGAACAAAAACCTGAATTCCATGGTGCCGGTGGAAATCAGTAGCCGACATTGATACCCTAAATCTGGACTAAATCTGGACTCCTGAAGCCTGGACACAGGATCTGTTCGGAGGAACTCCAGTCTGATAAGCTGACACTGAAGTTGTGCGGGGGCGCTCAACCAACAAAGGTGAGCAATTCTAATATTATAAACGTTAAAAAGGATTCCACGGGTGCTTCTCATAGTGCGCTTGTTTTATTATCTATTTAAGTAATTGGGGAGATAAGGGTCACTGCGTACTCACTCAGTCCAGTAACGCTGACACCAACAACTTAGTAAACCAAAGTTCTGAGCACCGCTACCGCTGGGGGAACACGTTTTGGGTCACGTTTCTGGTGGTGTTGCCTGTTAATCTGTGACCCTTTCCTGGCACTGTGTCTTTACTCTTGTTGGATCCCTTTAGTGTAGAACTAGTCGGGTCCCGCTCCCCAGTCTGGCTAACTGGGTGAGCTTGCTCTCAGGGTTCACGCTTGGGATTTCCTGGACTGTATCTGTGGAAAGTCCTATCCCCCTCGTTGCGCTAGTACCCCTATTTTGGAGCGGGTGGACAACGGATCTTGAAGGCTCCATCCTCGTCGGGTGAATTGACAGGGCGCCTGAAGCTACTCCCTGCCCTAGGGTCCTCGTACCCCGCCGTGCCTTAGCCCCTGCCCGGAGATGGCACAAGGCTGCCGGCTGCCCTCCTTGGCAGTTCCATGCCCCTTGTCATGATCCCCTGGAACCGGGGGCTCTACCAGGCTCAGACCAACGTCTGCCACCTAATAGTGTCAAGGAGCCCTGCTCCTGGCCTCCTCTCTCCTTCAACTCCAACGCTACACTGACCTGCTCCTGACACTCCTGACCTCCCCTTAACCAAGCCCCCAAATGGGCGGCCCTATTCCACTCAGGCTGTCCACGGGTGTGTCTGGTGGGTGTGGTGCAGAGTGTTCCTAGGATGTTACTTAGCTGTTCTTGGCAACACCATTTGTTAGGGACCCGCAACCAAGGAGGAGATGGATATTGTACAGAAGGGCAGATTGAAGGGCATATGAAGATCCTGGAGTGGCCTAGCCAGTCTCCAGATCTCAACCCCATTGAAAACCTTTGGAGGGAGTTGAAAGTCTGTTTTGCCCAGCAAAATCCCAAAACATCACTGCTCTAGAGGAGATCTGCATGGAGAAATGGGCCAACATACCACCAACAGTGTGTGCCAACCTTGTGAAGACTTACAGAAAACATTTGACCTCTGTCATTGCTAACAAAGGATATATAACAAAATATTGAGACGAACGTTTGTTATTGACAAAATACTTATTTTCCACTTAATTTGCAAACAAAATCTTCCAAATCAGACTCCGTGATTTTTTGGATTTGTTTTCTCATTTAATCTCTCACAGTTGTGGTCACCTATGATGTCAATTACAGGCCTCTCATCTTTTTAAGTGGGAGAACTTGCACAATTGGTGGCTGACTAAATACTTTTTTTCCCCACTGTATATGTTCATTGTTCACTGCACTTCCTTGCTGGCTATATCTTTACGAGGATTAGAGCAAGCCCTTTAACTTAGGGAGTTCCCTTTTGGTAAATACTGCTTGCGTGACTTCTGGTAGTTGGTTTGTTTTTTTCCCAACACATATCCCTTTCACCTTATCAGAATGTTTTTAGTTTTCTCACTCTGGGTTTTTGTATGCTCTTGCGTACCTTCCTTTCTCCTTGTAGGCAGTGTGTTGTGGCCTCCCCTCTAGTCCTTCAATAGGTACTAGAAACTCCTCGGCTGCCTTTTAGGGAGTCAGGTCTGAGGTGGTGTTGTTAGTTGTGCCGCTAGGGTCTTACTAGTTTGTAGAGGCACCAGTTGGGTGTAGGCTTCTCTTCTCCCTGTAGCAGTTTTTTTGACCTTTAACGTTGCCCATGTGTGAGTCTATGTATGTTCTTGGCTAGTATATACCGGGTAGCAAATTAATACTTCATTTCAAAAGATAGAAAATTATTGTCCCACTTAAGAAACCCTTGTTAGAATAGAAGTTGTGGAATATGTAATGCTATAGCAGTGGTTTTGGATATTAAGGGTACCTGACAGGTTTCCTTGTTTCCTTTAAGTTGGTGACACATATTAGATTGTTGCACATTGGGCAGCCAACAGCTATCTCTCCCAAATCTCGTTTAATCTCCAGATAATCAGAACCATCTCTGTTGTCGTTCCACTACATTTCCAATAGCCAAGGAATGGAGCTTAGCCATTCTTTGTCCTTCTGGAAGAGGGGGAGGCTCCTGCTGCAGATTTTATCTTATAACCATATACAGGACAGTGAGGAGGAATGTATGATCTTCTGAGATGCAAAGAGAAGATTCTTAAAACATTTCTTTTTTTATTATATCAATTTTTTTGTTCAGTTTCTATATTTGTTTCAATTTAAGTCTTACTGATGAAACATTTTCATCTTTTAACATAAAGGTGAGAATTGTAAAGCCAAACAAAGCAAATAGAGCTCTGCGGGTTCATAGATCGATAACAGATAGCAATCCAAACTGAGTATAATGTGTGTTCCTGCAGGCTGGGCTCCCTAAAATGTGATCAAGTAAGACATGAAAGCACTTTTCCCAGTGCCGTGAGGGTAATTGAGATATAGAAGGATGAGTAACAGCTGCTTCAACATTTCTTTAGATGAAATACTTTGGTTATAAAACTTGTCGGAAAGAAAAAGAAACTTTTTTTTTACCCTTTCAGCTCTTTTACTGCTTTGTTATAACTCAAACGTCTGTTTCTCAACATATTAAGAGGAAAGTACAGTCAGATATAGATATTCTTCTGATTGTTTCAGTCCCCATTCGTGTCTACAGTAAGCAATGTTCTAGCTACGGAGTAGTATAACAGTACATAGGCTCAAGAAATTATATTTACAGTCTTTCCCCGAAAATAATCCCTAGCAGGAATTTTTGGCATTTTCGGAGTAAGGCTTAAACATAAGCCCTACCCTGAAAATAAGCCCTAGTTGCAGTTCAATAATGAAGTGACCATGCAGCTAAAAAAGTTAAAGAATACTATCAGACACTTCATTAAAGAAAGCAGACATCCCCAAAAGAGAGAAGACAGACCCCCACAATCGTGCTCGCCAGACCCCGAACGGGAAACTGTGGAATGCATCGAAGACCTGTAGCGGAATGCACACATCCAGTGATACCATACTGCTCCAGGGACCTGGTACACAGTGGAACACGAGGACCTGTGATGGAATGCGTCAAGGACCTGCGGTGGAATGCATCAAGGACCTGGGGTGGAATGCATCAATGTGTTCCACCGCGGTTCTCGCGTTCCACAGCATGGATAATGGTTGCGTTTCCTAAATTGCCGACATTCTACCTATTGCCAAAGGTTCACAAGAATGCCGTCTTCCCCCGGGACGTCCCATCATCTCGGGGATTGGTGGCCTTTGTGAGCCTATTTGGGCCTTTGTGGACTTCTACCTTAAGCCATTGGTACGTAACTTACCTTCATACTTACAGGATACCAACGACTTACTGAAGAAACTCGATGGGATACAAGTGGAACCTGACATGTGGCTTGTCACCGCGGATGTAGAGGCCCTATATACGTGTATATCGCACGCACAGGGTCTGGAGGCAGTGAGATACTTCTTGGCTGCGAGTGTGTGGGACGCCTCCCTGTGTGGCCTGATCGTGGACCTTTTGGACTTTATCCTCCATCACAACATCTTCACCTTCAAAGATCGGTTCTTTTTGCAGAGGCGGGGTACCGCCATGGGAGCGGCTTGTGCAAAATCTTATGCAGGGCTATTTCTGGGCAGGTGAGAACAGTCTATACTTCATGACTCACCCCTTGCCCAGAATATAGTATGCTGGTACCACTATATTGATGATGTGCTGCTCCTTTGGCAAGGTACCCGGCCCCTGTTGGACCAATTTATGTCAGATTTAAACCAGAATGACTTTAATATCAAGTTAACATATAAGGTAGACAAAAGAAGGGTGCATTTTTTGGATATTGTGGTGGAGGTGGGAGAGGACGGAGTGATTGCGACCGACCTATATCGTAAGACCACTTCGGTCAATGCTTTGTTACACGCGTCCTCAGCCCATATGAGGTCCACGATCATAGCCATACCCACGGGGCAGTTCCTTAGAGCAAAAAGAATCTGCTCCACACAACAGAGATTCGAAAAACAGGCCGGAGACCTGTGCGTGTGATTTAGGGAGCGAGGCTATGGCATCCGGGGTATCAAAAATGGATACCAAAGAGCGAAGGCCACATCAAGGGACCAGTTATTATATCAATCCCATCTGACTATATGGAAAGAAGGCAGTGGTGAAATATGGTTTATTTCAACTTTCATTGGACAATGGGGAAGGATGAGGGAGGCTCTCTCAAAACACTGGTCCGTCTTACAGACGGATACAGTGCTAGAGAATAGTTTATCTGAGACTCCACTTGTGACCCCATGTAGAGGTAGGAGTCTTCGAGACTTATTGGTTGATAGCCACTATGTGGCGAAGACCTTAACAGGATTTTTGGGTGGTGGCCCTCCAGTTGTTGGGTGCTTTACTTGTGGCGATTGTATATCATGCAGATCTGGTAACATCGTGAGGGGGGAGGAATTCCACTCAGCAGATAAACAATGCTTTAAAATTAAAAAATATATTTCTTGCAGTAGTACACATGTTATATACTACGCCACATGCCCATGTGATTTAATATACGTGGGCTTGACATCTAGACAATTGCGGATATGCATACGCGAACATGTATGTGATATCCTGAAGGCACCATCTGTCACGGACCCGTCGTTGCTAAGGACTCTCCCCAAGCACTTTAAATTATACCACAACTGAGACCCAAGAGTTCTAAGGGTGATGGGGATTGACCTGATCAACGGCGGGATCCGTGGCGGCAACTTAAAGACCATGCTAGCCAGATTAGAATGCAAGTGGATTTTTTTCACTTGGTACATCCTCTCCTGCAGGTTTGAATGAGCAATTTAGCTTCTCTCCGTATCTTAATGTCTAAAATATTATGACCCCCACAACCAATTTTATTGGTGGTGTTTATGAAAAACCTCCCCCTCTCTCCACTTTTTATCATTGCATATAAAAAAGAGTTTCGCATGTCCGGAATTTTTGGGTGTTTTTATGCTTATTTTTTACTTATATGTTGTCTGTTCTTTTCTCTTTGTAGTAATGTAAATCTGATTGGTGAAAATTACCTTATGCAGCTTCTTTCCAGCCAAGTGGGTCAGTTTCTTGAGTTGATATGAAGACTCCTTTCTGTCAAGCCTAAGGATTATACCACCTTAATGGATAATGAAAAAAAGAAAAAATAAATAACCTAATGTCATCATAATACTTTTTGTATGTGTCGCGGGCGGAGGAGGGGACGCTGCGCTCTCCCACTGCTCGGGTCCGGCTGCCGCTGCTGCTGCGGCCGCTGCTGCTGCTCGGTGGTGGCTCGAGCGGTGGGCCGGATCCCGGGGACTCGAGCGGCGCTCCTCGCCTGTGAGTGAAAAGGGGGGTTGATTGGTTGTGGGGGTTTTGATTATGGATATTGTCCGTGATGCCACCCAAGGTTGTGGTGATTTTGTTGACACCACCGCTGCTCTAGACGGGGATCCCAGGAGCGGTGAGTGGGAGCAGCTTTGTTGTTAGTTCTCCCCTCCGTGGGTAGGGGGTTTGGTTTTCCCGGGGCCCGGTGATGGGGTAGGGATGGATGGTAGGCAGGTTACGGGGCCTGTGGAGGTGCAGGGTCGCGGAGGCAGCGCTGTGCCGCACGGCACGGTGGTACTCACTCAGCCCAATGATGAAGACACAGTTCTCGGTAAAACACACGGCTGGATGGACGGGTCCCACAGACGGCTGCAGTGTTGTTGCTCCCAGCAGGTTGGTGGCAACTGCCTTACCCTGCACCTAAGATGTCTGTACGGTTCCAATGGGTTCCCACTGGTAACCCGCTCCGCGGCTTGGATATGGGCCGGAGGAGCGGCGCTGGCCCTGAGAAACGGTTGCCTTGGCGGTGGCGGTGTCTCTCTCACTCGGTTGGACTGTTGCCTTCTGTCGGGACTTGACTGTTTGGAAACCCAGGAGGTCCCCTTCACTAACGGATTCGTCAAATTCACGGCAACTCCTAGCCTTGCCGGGGTCCGAAAAGCCCCTGCCAGATGGTGCTGGCTTCTATTTGTGTACCGGTCCAGTACCGCCGGGCCACCGCCCGTCCACGGTCCTCACGGTAGACTCCAATCGGCCACTCCTGCAGACGGTCACCACCGTCTGCCAACCTTGCTGCTCTGTCCGGGCCACACACCCGGACCAACTTCAGGCTGCTTAGCTGTCACTTTTCTCCTCTCTCACTTTCACTTCTCAACTGTCCTCACTCCTTTCCAAAACTAATCTGCCTGGTTTTCCCGCCTCCAGGACTGTGAACTCCTTGGTGGGCGGGACCAACCGCCTGGCCCACCCCCTGGAGTGATCATCAGCCCCTGGAGGAAGGCAACAAGGGTTTTGTGTTCTGGCTTTGGTGTGCCTGCTGGGAGTGTGGGGTGTGTGTGTGTTGTGCTCTGTGGCCCCTGGCTTGTCCAGGGCGCCACATATGTGCGATTCAATAATAATACTGGGGGTTACACTTTTTTCATTGGATACTATTGTTGATATTATTCCCTTAAATTCACATATGTGTTTAATGAGCGGTTATTTCTGTGCAGATATATGTCCCATTGTACACTATTTTAATCTGGGAAATTTCCTATTTATGTGGACTTGAGCATATGTGATTAAATCGCAGGTGATGACAATGTGAATGTATTTTGGATTGTTTCTTTGCAGTCCCTTTTAGGTATGACTTCATACACTGACCTGAATATGCGCATTATGTTTTTCTGCTGCTTCCCCCCACGGACAAATGAGCGGCCGTGCTGTGTGAGCCGTGCAGATGGGACTTCCGGGCGCATACACCCGGCGGTGTCAGATATCGGACCGCGCATGCGTTAAGTGACGTCTGGGGAGAAGGTCTCCCCACGCATGTGTGGAGGTCCAATGACTACCGCCGGGTGGAATGCAAATAACTTCTGGGTCCCGATGACGGCGCACGCGCAATTGACAACCCCCTCAGCTGTTCCGTGGCGGGAATTATGAATATAAAAATGGGTCTTTTGGGTTCAATCAGACAACGTGTGGTGGCCCTTGAAGAAGGATCACGAAACGCGCGTTGGGCTCTGACCAGTGACTACCTGATCCTGCTTATCTATCGGGAGGGCATTTAATATTTCATCCTGTGTGTCCCTAAGGTAAATACTATTGGAAACTCTGCGAATGTATTGTATGGGATAGAGACCTGCAGCAGTGTAAGTGGATAGCCCCCATTTACTAGTGTGATATTAGTGGAATTTTGGTCTGTGGAAGGTGGGCTTACGGGTGTCCACACTCTACCTGTATCTGACTGCCTTTTGCTCCCCGAGACCCCTACAGATAATGAATATTATTGTAGTCACTTGGTCTCCACCTTGTTTGAGATCTACTACCTCCTTGCTATTTGCTTCTTTTCCTACTGTGTATCAACCCATAGAGTTCTTTCTCTAATGTATGTCTGTTTAATATATATTTAATAAATTAAGTGGATTTTTACACTCCATTGTGTGTTTTTCACATTTTTGTATATTACTGTAGGAGTTGATCCTATTACTATTTCCAATCATGGGGGAATATATGTGCACTAGCAATTGATGATGGTTTTTAACATGCTTTCCGCCACTTTTTCCATGAATATTGTATTCAAGGACCTGGGGTGGAATGCATCGATGTGTTCCACCGCGGTTCTCGCGTTCCACAGCATCCCAGGTCTCCCTGCTGAACTGTGGACCCAAAAGGTTACTCCCAGGATACAGCGGGTCACAGACTAGGAAAGCAGACAATGAGTGAATACATACTTTTTCTTTATATATGATTAGTGTGTGGGAGACAAATATACATACAGCCGGCTAAGGAGGAGGATCACTGTGCTGGTCCAGCGACACTTTTAACCCCTTAAGGACGAAGCCAGTTTTGTACTTAATGCCCAGGCCATTTTTTGTAATTTTGACCAGTGTCACTTTATAAGGTTATAACTCTGGAACGCTTCAATGGATCCCAGTGATTCTGAGATTGTTTTTTCGTGACATATTGGGCTTCATGTTAGAGGTAAATTTAGGATGATATTTTTTTATTTTATTTGTGGAAAAAATCTGAAATTTGACAAAAAAATTAAAAATTTTGCAATTTTCAAACTTTTAATTATTATGCCCATAAACCAGAGAGTTATGTCACACAAAATAGTTAATAAATAACATTTCCCACTTGTCTACTTTAGATCAGCGCAATTTTTGAAACAAAATGTTTTGGGGTTAGAAAGTTAGAAGGGTTCAAAGTTCATCAGCAATTTCCCATTTTTTTCAACAAAATTTACAAAACCATTTTTTTAGGGACCACATCACATTTGAAGTGACTTTGAGAGGCCTAGGTGACAGAAAATACCCAAAAGTGACACCATTCTAAAACTTGCACCCCTCAAGGTGCTAAAAACCACATCCAAGAAGTTTATTAACCCTTCAGGTGCTTCACAGGAACTAAAGTAATGTGGAATGAAAAAAAATAAAAATTAACATTTTACCTAAAAATGATGCTTTAGCACTAATTTTCTTACTTTTTCAAGAGGTAACACCTCACACTTTGTTACCCACTTTCTTATGAGCGTGCTGATACCCCACATGTGGTCAGAAACCTGTGTTTGGGTAAATGGGAGTGCTTGGAACGAAAGGAGCAATATTTGAATTTTGGAAAGCAAAGTTGGCTGAAACAGATTGCGGGCACCATGTTGCATTTACAGATCCCCTAAGGTACCTAAACAGCAGGAACCCCCCTCAAGTGACCCCATTTTGGTAACTATACCCCTTAAGGCTTCTATCAAGGGGTATAGTGAGCATTTTGGACCCACAGGTACTTCACAGATTTTGATAACGAAACGTCATATTGAAAATTGTCATTTTTTTCTCAAAAATGTTTTAGCATCAATTCTCTCACTTTTTCAAGAGGTAATTCCAAAAATGTGATCCAAATATTTGTTACCCACTTTTTTATGAGCGCGGTGATACCTCACATGTGGTCTGAAACCTTTGTATGGACAAATGGGAGGGCTTGGAACGAAAGGAGCAATATTTCAATTTTGGAAAGGAAATGTGGCTGAAAAAGATTGCGGGCACCATGTCGCATTTGGAGGACCCCTAAGGTACGTAAACAGCAAAAAACCACCACAAGTGACCCCATATTGGAAACTAGGCCTCTCAAGGAATTTATCTAGATGTTTGGTGAGTACCCTGAACCCCCAGGTGCTTCACAGAAGTTTATAACGTTGAGCCATGAAAATAAAAAAATAAAATTTTACCACAAAATTGTTACTTCAACCAGGTAGCTTTTTTTTCACAAGGGTAACAGGAAAAAAATCACCATGAAATTTATTGTGCAATTTCTTCTGAGTTTCGTGATATCTTATATGTGGTGGAAATCAACTGTTTGGGCACACGGCAGGTCTTGGAAGGGAAGGAGTGCAATTTGACTGCAAAATTGGCTGGAATCAATAGCGGACACCATGTTGCATTAGGAGAGCCCCTGAGGTGCCTAAGCAGTGGAGGTCCCCCACAAGTGACCCCATTCTGGAAAATAGACCCCTCAAGGAATTTATCTAGATGTTTGGTGAGTGCACTGAACCCCCAGGTGCTTCACAGAAGTTTATAATGTTGAGCTGTGAAAATAAAAAAAATACATTTTTACCACAAAATTGTTACTTCAACCACATAGCTTTTTTTTTTAACAAGAGTAAAAGGAAAAAAAGCAGCATAAAATTTATTGTGCAATTTCTCCTGAGAATGTTGATACCTTATGTGTGGTGGAAATTAACTGTTTGGGTGCACAGCAGGGCTCGGAAGGGAAAAAGTGCCATTTGACTGAACATTTGGCTGGAATAATTAGTGGACGCTATGTCGAATTTGGAAAGCCCCTAAGGTGCCTAAATAGTGGAGGTCCCCCACAAGTGACCCCATTCTGGAAACAAGACACCTCAAGGCTTTTATCTAGGTGTATATTGAGCATTTTTAATCCACGAATACTTCACAGAATTTGATAAGCTTAGGTTGCCATATTGAAAATTTTCATTTTTTTCACAAAAATGTTTCTTTAGCATCACATTTCTCACTTTTTCAAGAGGCAACAACAAAACGTGGACCCAACAGGTTGTTATCCAATTTCTTGTGAGCGCAGGGATACTGCACATGTGGCCAAAAACCTCTGTTTGGATAAATGGGAGGGCTTGGAATGGAAGGAGCACCATTTGAATTTTGGAAAAGTTGAAATAAATTGCGCACACCATGTCACATTAGCAGAGCCTCTTGGGTACCTATACATTAGAAACCCCCCCACAAGTGACCCCATTTTGGAAACTGGACCCCTCAAGGATTTTATTCAGGAGTATAGTAAGCATTTTGAATCCACAGGTACATCACACAAATGTTGCTGTAGCAACAATATTCTCACTGTTATGCTATGTGGCCATGATCCAGCGACACGGCATCTAGTACCCAGTGTCAGCCTTCCTGCAGAGATGTGAGTGTTGTCCACGGGAGAACGCAGCTGTCCATGCCCACGATTTGGGTTCAGGCTGCTGTGGACTTTAGTTATATTCTACCTGCAGAGAACACTCGTCTCCGCAGCATAAATTGACATGCTGAGGCTCAGGAAGCTGCGCCACAGGTCGGTTTATGCTGCGGAGAAAGGAAGCACAGTGGGCATGAGAGTTCTAAAAATCCTTCCACTGTGCTTCTACTGCACAATGCAGCGTTATGGATGCAGGGAAAACACTCTGCACCCAAAATGCTGCAAACCCTGATTGTGGGCACACAGCCTAAAATGCTACAATGGATGAATGGATAGATGTCAAACATATATAACGTCCCACCCCCTGCATATTCTAAGCTGGCGCCCTTTAGTGCCTTTCATGTGGCACTAAAGGGTGCCTAGCCTTGTATTTAGCCCAAAAAGAAAAAAAAAATTAAAATAAATGACGTGGGGTCCCCCCTATTTTTGCTAGCCAGCTAGGGTAAAGCAGACAGCTGTAGCATGCAAACCACAGCTGACAGCTTCACCTTGGCTGGTGATCAATTTGGAGGGCTCCCCAAAGCTGTTGTTTTTTTTTTAATTATTTATAAATAAATAATTAAAAAAAAACAAACAAACGTAGGGTCCCCCCAAATTAGATCACCAGCCAAGGTGAAGCTGACAGCTGGGGTCTGGTATTCTCAGGGTGGGAAGAGTCACGGTTATTGGACTCTTCCCAGCCTAAAAATAGCAGGCCGCAGCCGCCCCAGAAGTGGCCAATCCTGGCGCTTCGCCCCAACTCATCCCGTTGCCGTGGTGCGGTGGCAAACGGGGTAATAAATGGGGTTGATACCAGATGTGTAATGTCACCTGGCATGAAGCCCAGCAATTAGTTATGTCACGGCGTCTATTTGATACCAGACATACCTAATTGACAGTAATAAAAAAAAAAATTGACAACACTAAAAAAATTTATTTGAAAAAACACTCCCCAAAAACATTCCCTCTTTCACCAATTTATTGAAAAGAAAAAAAAAAATCGGGTCCGCAGTAATCCATTTTGGAAGTCTCGCTGCGATTCTGGACCTTCTAGAATATGGGGGGCACATTCAGGGAACGTATCCCCCATTTTCTAGGAGTGCAGACCCTCCATGTGAGGAGAGTGGGTGCAAAGAATTTGCACCCACCCTCCCCGGGTCACAGCTGCAGAGTGCCGAGCAGCCAGCACAGCGTCTCTGAAAGCAAACCAGGAAGCTGAGCTGACAGCCGCGCTCTGCACGTGTGACCGGCGTTCACTGTGAAGGAGGAGGGGGCCGCGGGGGATCAGCGCTCCGACAGGTACGGGGGACACCGGGGAACACCGGGGGGGAATAGGGGGTGACCTGGCAGGGCCTGTGGAGCAGTTTTCTGTCGTATGTGTCATAGCACATACGACAGAAACCAGAGGAATAGGGTGAATGCGGCCGGTGTGCGCGGCGATTTTCGGGAGGAAGTGGGGTGTCGGGGGGACACTTTGACGACACCGGGGGACCGGAGAGGACCGGGGATGAGATTTATCTCCCATCTGACATGTTTGTTTATGCCAGATGGGAGATAAATGATTTTTTACCGGCGCGGTCATTTACTGTAAGGTGATCATCGGTAAACGGTGTGTACCGGTGATCACGTGAGTGGGGACCGGAAAAAGCGGCCTGAATCATGTTCTCCAGGGTCTCAGCTACCCCCGGCAGCTGAGACCCCGGAAATTTTCCGACTCTGGGGGGCGCTAGACCCTTTTTTCCGACCGCCGTTAAAAAGCGGCGGTTTGGAAGAAGTACCCTAATTTGTCACCATTAAAAGGCGTATCGGCGGTCGTTAAGGGTTTAAATGTTTCAGGAACTACTGTAACAATTTATCTGACAGGAAACCTTAACAAGGCTAGCACAAAACCTCTAAACTAGTAAGGAATGTAAATCACAGAGTGTATAGCAGGACCTACCTCTGGACCAACACAATGATTAACAAACTTAACTATTCACTATTCCCCCTCTCCCCTTCTCACATGTGCACAGTAACAAGCAACTCGGGGCCAAACAGTTTGTTTACAGCAATGCTGCAAGAGATCAAGTTCAGTCCTGTGTAACTGGCTGCAGCATATCTCAACCGATTTGACGCCAAAACTAATCAGTGTGTCCATTATTGGGCCTGACCGTGGTCCCGGCTTCTGGCTGTATCTGTTGCTGTGGCCGGGGCACTTAGGTGGGCTTGAAGACATGCAATCCCCTAGCCCGGCAGATTCTGATGATGAAACGTGAAGTATTCACCCCCATAGGGCTCTGCACCCTGACTGCGCTGGTCCCGACGGAGCAATCAAGCTCTCTCCACAGCGACCTGGTAACTCCTTTGTCTCACTTGCTTCCTGTCTGCCCAGCGCAGACTCACTCCTCCGGACTCCCTGCTCCATGAAAGTAAATGAGAATTTTGTGCACATTTTGCTTTTTTTTCCCTTGCAGATTTGCAGCTGAATATAAACTGTAGAATGGCAGTTCTTTCAGCGTTTTTTGCCAACCCAAATGCATGGAAAACACATTGGAAAAAATACATGCAAAAAATGCATCAAAAACACATTGAAAAAATGTATTGTTTTTCCTGCCAATAGATGCAGATTTGCTGCAGAAATTTCCGCAGCCAAATACTTAGCATATGCACAGAGCCTTAAGCTGTTTTTTGCAGCATTTTTCATTTCTTTATATGGGTGAAAAAAGCTGAAAGAATTGACATACTGCAGTTTTTCAAAAATGTTGAAGCTATCAAATGCAGTCAAGAAAAAAACAAACAAGTGATTGAATGAGAATTCTGAAATTTCATATATTTTCCTGAGACTGTAAAAAGCAGCTTCTTTTTTGCAGCAAAAAAACACCACGTTGCCGAATTAGGGATATTATTCGAAATTTAAAAATGAAAAACAAAACAATTCCAATATTTACATTGAAATGACAGACCCACTAGTGCAAATTGCCAAGTACTGTATTGAAGGGCTAAAAGATCATTAAAAAAAATGTTGCCATGAAGATAATCCTTGTACAATACATTGCATTATCTGACTCTTTCTTCTCCGCCTTACAGCCATTTACTACTTCACTAGAAACAACTTTTCTTGCCCTGGGATATGACACGACGGCTGTCGGCGTTCTTTAAGAGGCAATCAATTTTTAAAAGAGAGTAAGTATTATTGTATAAGCTCCTCCTAAGGCAATGAGACTCTATGAGCTGTAGATCTTCTGAAAGCATTACATAGCAGCTGGCAAGCGGACAGTTCCGGCTGGTGACCCTTCATGGTGTGGGCACTGGTGACTTCTCAGTGGGCTGTCACCCACTAGAAGGTGTAAATCAAGGGTGGTAAACACTATCAAAGGACAACTTAGCTTATTCTTTATTCAACATCTCCTACTAATTTCACCATATGTTCTGCTTCATCGCAACTGCCAAATATAAAGTAATACTGACAATGGGGATGCGCTTGGTAGTAAACGCTAGGAAGGATTGAATTGAATGAAAGCCACAGAAGCTTTGTACATAGTGTATAGCGTACACCTAAGGAGAACCTGAAGTCCTAGAATTCCCTCCTTAACTAATTTAAAGTATGTACATGTGGCATTGTTAACTTTTTTTTATACACAGGAGCTCTGGATATAGTGTATAATGTACAGGTAATTAAGTGATCACCAGTGACATTGTACACAGGAGCTCAGTATATAATGTCAGTGTACAGGTAACACAGTGATCACCAGTGACATTATACACAGGAGCTTTGTACATAGTGTATAGCATACGGTTAATACAGTGCTCACCAGTGATATTAAACACACGAGCTCTATATATAGAGTCAGTGTACAGCTAATACAGTGATCATCAGTGACATTATACACAGAGACTCTGTATATAGTATATAGTGTAAAGTGAAAGGTACTACAGAGATAATCAGTGATATTATACACAATTTCTGTATATAGTGTAAGCGTAAAAGTAATACAGTGATCACTGGTGACATTATACACAAGAGCTCTGTATATAGTATAAAGTGTAAGTGTACAGGCAATAGAGTAACCACCGCTTTCATTAAACACAAAAGCTCTGTATATAGTGTTAATGTATTGGTAATACAGTAATCACTGTTGACATGTACAGGAGTTCGGTATATAGTGTCAGCATAAAGGTAATACAATGATCACCGGTGATATGGTACACAGAAGCCCTTTATATAGAGTCAGTCAATGTATAGTGGTCCATGGTAACATTATACACAGGAGCTAGGTATATAGTGTACTGTATAGTGTACAGGTAATACAGTGATCACAATTGATTTTATACACAAGCTTTGTATATAGTATGTAGTGTATAGTGTACGATAAAACAGTGATCATTGGTGACATTAGACACAGGAGCTCTGTATATAGTGTATAATGTACAGGTAATACAGTAATCATAAATGATATTATACTCAGGACCTCTGTATATAGTGTACAGTGTACAGGTTATACAGTGATCAATGCTGACATTATACACAAGAGCTCTGTATATAGTATATAGGTAATACAGTGATCACCAGTGACATTGTACACAGAGGTTCTGTATATAGTATATAGTGTATAATGCAAGGTAATACAGTGATCATAAATGACATTATACACAGGTGCTCTGCAAATAGTACATAGTGTCAGTGCAAGGTAATACAGTAATCACCAGTTACATACACAGGAGCTCTGGATATAGTGTGCAGTGTACAGGTAATATAGTGATCAATACTGACATTATACACAGGACCTCTGTATATAGTGTAAAGTGTACCAATAAAACAGTGATTATCAGTGACATTATACACAGGTGCTCTATATATAGTTTATAGTAATACAGTGATCACAAGTGACATTGTATACTGCAGGTTTGTATATAGTATACAGTGTATAGTGTAAGGTAAAACAGTGATCATCAGTGATATTGTACAGAGGAGGTCTGTATACAGTATATAGTGTATAGTGTACAGATAATACAGTGATCATCAAAGACATTATAGACAGAAGCTTTGTACATAGTGTCAGTGTACAGGTAATATAGTGATCACTCGTAACATTACACAAAGGAGCTCTGTATATAGTATGTATATACCATAGTTTTCAGGTAGTACAGTGATCACCAGTGACATTATACACATAAGCTTTGTATATAGTGTATAGTAGAAGGTAATACATTGATCATCAGTGATATTATATACAGAAGCTCTGTAGATAGTATATAGTGTACAGATGATACAGTGATCATCAGTGACATTATACACTAGAACTCTGCATATACTGTATAATGTACTGGTAATACAGTGATCACCAGTGTCATTATACAGAGGAGCTCTTTATATAGTATATAGTGTCCGTGTACACTTAATACAGGAAGCACCAGTGACATTATACACAGGAGCTCTGTATATAGTGTATAATGTACTGTACAGGTAATACAAGGTTGAATGGTGACATTATATACAGGAGCTCTGTATACAGTTTCAGTGTACAGGTATAGTGTACAGTGATCATGTTATACACAGGAGTTCTTAGTGCCACCTATTGCAAGTAGCAATCCTAAAAGTCAAAATTGACTCTCCAACGAGCCTTGTCATATGACTTAGGATTTATGCCAGATCCGAACCTTAATTTGCAGACACGGTGTTTTGCGGTGATAGCCACTCGTCAGTGCAAAGTACGAGATCTGATCTGGCTTTATGAGAATCTATAGTGGGGTCTAAGGGGAAAACTTTTCTCATTGCAGAGACTGACACACCAATCTGTCTGCCAGTAAGGAGTCTCTAGTTGAAGTGATTAATTTTCATTGTTCCAATAATGTCCTCTATCCTAGATCCTTTCCAATAAGAATGTCCCTATCCTGGGCCTTTCCTGTATTGTCCCTTATACTGGGCGTCTTTATTTAATCATATCCCCCCCTCCTGGTTTTTTTATGTTCTCCACTCTAGTCCCCATATGTCCCTCATCCTGGTCCTCATATATCTTCCACCATTAACTAACATCGCCCTCTGGTGTCGGCCTACCTTTACTTGTCTGTGATCCTAAATCTTCTCCTTATGAATGTTCTATTATGGTCTAGATTCGGTGAAATCTGGCGGCAACTTACTGATTCTCCACTCCCACTCCCTTTTCTGGCCAATCACACAGTTGCCATGGCCCATCGCATAGATGCCCCTCCGCCACTACACAAGAATTCTTGAAAATACCCAACTACAGCCAAAATATCATTTCGCTGCCACTTGCTGTAATGTTCACATTTGATTCACAGCTCCTTTGATTCAGCCGTTCTCCAATGTCAGCCGGTTGGGCAGGCGTGCTGATTGTAAATTTCCATCAATATTATTTGACATCCATAACATGAGGGCTCCAAAAGGTGCTGTGTCCATAATCCGATGCCTACTATACCTAATTGGCAATCCGGTATGCATTTGAACTTGATACCCCAACTCTGGAAGAGTTATCTCTCCTCCAATGTGCTGCCGAAATTGGTAGCATAAGGGAGTACAAAGATTAGATGCCCCGGTGGTATGTGTCAATATGCCACACTATCCAACATCATCACCATTTAATAGCAGGTAAAGCCAATTCAGGATTTGGGAAGCAAGCACCAATATAGTAGAAGACAGTGTATAAGGACGGCACTGATGGCTTGTTTAATTGTAAATTTAGACATATGCAAATAAAACTGTCTGGAATTAATTACACGAGTTTCAGATAACAGGGACTTGAGGCCTAATGAGTTAACACAACTCTATAATAAAATCAGATCCGCATGTTAAGATGTATTATTTAATTCCCATTGACTCATTGAACTCCTTCCATCCCAGATGGCAGCTTATTACTTGCCAAAGAACATCTCTGAATCCATCATAACAGGACTGATTTATTTTACACAAACTGACGGCTGCCTCTATTATACACACATATTTCTTCATATCGGTAATTACAGAATACTGGAGGTTTATTAAAATTTATAGGAGACACTAAAGGACCCAGAAGTCGGATGATTTAATTATTTTCTTCATGGCATTCTTTGGAAATCTATAGCTATAAAAAGTTATCCACTTTTTAGATATTGATGGCCAGTCTTAGGTCAGCAATATCATATTGGTGAGGGTCCGACACCCGGCAGCCCCGCCAATCAGATGTTACCAAGCCAGTGGTAATCCTGAAATAAACAGTTTATGAAGCCGGAATATCACAGGTCTATACACTCTGTTGTGGCCATTCTGGGGTATTGCATCTCTGCTCCTGTTCACTTCAATAGAACCTGAAATTGCCTCAAAAATGGCCACTGCACAAGCATATGGAGCCCTGTTGTGCTGGATGTGTACTCTATTGTCACGGTGTTGGTGGACAGCAGGGTACAGGGGCTTCTAGACTGGATCTCAGGCTAATGGACCCTAGATATCCCTAATCCAAGAGGTATATCTGATGGTGAGGATATCTGGGCAACCTTCCTTGCCCTGATCCTGTCTAGCTGGAGTGATACAGCCAACAGAAATAGACAAACAGTGGAAACTAAATTTCTATCTCAAGGCACACACACAGAGGTATAAGACAAAAGAGCTTAGGAGGAAAATAAGAGAAGGGAGGAAACAACAAGACAACGCAAGAACTACACAACAACTCCACACACAAAATAATACAATCACAAGGAGGACAGGGATACAACAGGAGAAGGGCCAGTTTAGCAAAAGCTATAGTCGGCAGGGGAAGACAGGTTCCACCATCTTAAAAAGGGTGACTTGATAGGTCTCCAACAACATGTGATTCAAGAGATTACCAGCAGGCTAGCAGACATTAACTTCTGCATGCCCAATCACTAATGAGAACACAGTGGATCGATGTCCAAGCTTGTCTGTGTAACTCAGAAGCACCAAAGGAGGCATAGTGAGAAGTGTGTGAACAACATAAGATGTTGCTACCACACTCGGCAAGTTTTGAGCCAAACAACTATTTACTTCCAGCCTCTGTGAGAGCTACGAACATCAGGTTGGTGGTGGTCCAGGTGTCAAACCTAAGGATAGCATCAGCATCTAAGTACTGGACAACCCCTTTAAGGCCTTCTTGTTTTTTGTTCTAATTGAAGCTTTCAATATTCACTCTATAAATTTACATGTCCCATGTCATTAGTAGCTGTGGCTTTTTTGTCACCAATTCACAGATGCATAAAACCAAGACTACAGCAACTTCACTAAAAGAAATACAGTAGAATGGGTTGGCCTGGGTAGTATCGCCTTACTAAGGACATTTGTGTCAGATCCATAAAATAGATCCTACATGTCTGATTTGTGGAAACTGGGAACACCTCTTCTCAAACTTAATGAAGATCCCAACTGTCAAATTTCATTTTCTGTGAGTCCAATGGTCTATTTACTGTAGATGACTGGGTTCCCAAATAAATGGATTCATGTCTTAAGTACATTTATCACTTTATTTATGAACATAATCGGACCTGTAGAACAGGTCTTGTACAGCCCCATTTCATCCATTAAAATAGGAACAAGACAATTCTGTAGTGGGCTCCCATTTACTATGTGCCCATTTGGAGAAAAGCTCAATGCCGGGAGGCTTCTTGAGTGGTGTAAAGCCATCAGACATAAGAGTTTAAGTATCTCCTATTGAGCTATGAACAACACCCGGCTGACTGAAGAATGAATCTGTGTTCGGCAGATGCAATAAATAATATTTCTCATCTAAGAGAAAAGTGTAAATTTTGGTGGAGATTGTATAATGGCTTGGAGCTGGACATAAAAAAAAGAAATGGTCATTATCTCTGCACCTGCGATCATTCCGACCCTGCTTGGAAGGATGCTTACGTAGCATAAGGCTCGGTGTTATTTACAGCTCTGTGTGAACAGAATGAGAAGGGGACATACGTGAAATGCGAATGCAGTCCTGGGCGGCAGATTAGAAAGCGTTGCGACTCCCTATTGCTGGGAGGGCGTGGAACCGCGTGTGGACTAGGACGACTTTTGAGTACAGTACTATGATACTAGGCTGGTTAACATAGGAAGGACTGGAGATACCCGGGAAAGTAACAACTGAGGAGATGGAGAAGAAAATGTGTCCCAAAGTGCCTTGTACTCTGGAAACTGAGCTTAAATTATGTGCCCGATTTCTCACATGTAAAGTTGTATTGGAAGATCTCTGCAAGTTGTTCAGTAAAAGACTATTGTTTAAGAACTTTTGGCCTATGTTACTGTCTTCACTGCGGATTGGTCCTGGCCTGTCAGAAGCAACAACGACAAGCAACCTGCCAAAAGGTACTACCTACATCACACACGTCCACGGAGCAAGCCAGGACCACAACCACCCTGAGAGATGCCGGGGTGAAAGAGAACTGTTCCACACCTGCCACCCTGTGCACTCTCACACTGCAACCACTATAGATCCTTTGGTGTACTTGCTCCCTCGTACTTGCCACACACTCACCTAAAGTTGCTTTCCTTGCTGTAATGGTATCCTACTTCATAGCTCACCAGCCAAATCCCTAACTTACATGAAACATGAACTGACTGACTAATTGTCCCCATCTCTCCTCCCTCTCCCTGGTGACTCTGACATCTTCTGGTCAGTGGCTAATGTGGCGCCCTGGACTAGTCAGGTCGTCACAGGTAACACTCACACACCCCCACCCCCATTAGACAGTACCATTAGCCAAACATAAAATCCTTGTTGCCTCCCTCCAGGGTCTGATGTCCACACCAGGTGGGGCGGAGCCAAGCGGTTGGCCCCACCCACCGAGGAGTTCACAGGCCTGGAGGTGGGAAAAGTGAGAGATTGAGTTTGGAGTTTGAAGTGAGAGGAGTAAGCACTTGGGTGTCTGGGTTTGTGGCCCATGCACTGACAACAAGGTTGGCAGACGGTGGTGGCCGTCTGCAGGAGTGGTGAATCGACGCGGAACCGTAGGACCGGGGTCGGGCGTTGGCCCGCCGGTACCGAACGGGGAGCGAAGTGAAGCCAGCACACACAGGCAGGGCCATCGGACCCCGACCAGGCTTGGAGCCGCCGACAATAGTCAAATCCGAGTGTGACCGGAACCCCAGGGGTTTTCTAACAGCCAAAGACCCATTAGAAGGCAACCGCCCACATTGTGAGGGTATACAGCTACCGCCTAAGGCTAGAGACCCAAGGGCCAGCGCCTGCGGGCAAACGGGCTCCTCCGGCATCCATACACCGGGGAGCGGACTACCGTTGGCGATCCATCGTAGTCAAACAAGTACACAAAGGTGCAGGGAAAGACAGCCACCATCACCTGTCCGGAGAGAGACACTGCAGCCGGCTGCGGGACCCGTCCATCCAGCCGTTTGGTTTACCGAGGACTTTGTGCATCTCTTACTGAGTGAGTACACCAGTGCCATCCGGCACCGCGCCGCGCTGTCCCTGCAACCCTGCACCTCACCAACCCTGCCTCCCCGTCACACCACCGGGCCCCGGGACCACCGACCCCTACCCACGGAGGGGGAAAACAACATCCCAGCTGCTCCCTACCATCGCTCCCGGGATCCCCGTCACCAGCAGCGGTGGTGCCCATCTTCACCACAACCCGTGGGTGGCGTCAAGGACTAAATCCCCCAAACCAACCACCCTTTTCACTCACGGGCGAGGAGCGCCGCTCGAGTCCCCGGATCCGGCCCACCGCTCGAGACACCGAGCAGCAGCAGCCGCAGCAGCGCCGGACCCGAGCGTTAGCGAGCGCGCGGCAGCGGCGTCCTCCCCGTCCGCGACACTAGTACTGCAGCCCACAGGAAAATTAACACACATTACTATAGAAAAACATTGCAGAAATAAAAACATTACACAAATACAAGGGAGGTCTTCAAGGGATAAAGTGATAGCCTGTCCACCTCCTTACCCTAAACCCAAGAGACTCCAGGCTACAAGATATATGTCAAAACTTCTACCCAGATGGTAAGAAATGTTTTGCATTCATGGGGCAGTGTTCTAGCTCCATTGGCGTAAACCAATTTTGGAACCTCAAATGAGTGCACTGTGCCTGAGTAAGAAACCACTATGAGCAGTGCCTTCTCTGAGAAATGTTCAACGTAAAGTATCTGCTGACATTTCCTCATGGGGACTGTGTCTGCCTCATTACAGTTGTAAAGGTCACTGCCTACAGCAAGATCATCACACTCATCTTCCGCTGTTATCATTGATCTGAATGAATACTGGGTGAGCTATCCTCTTACACTTCAATGCACAACTTCTGAGAGATGTTCTTCTGACCTCTTACTCTTCTAGACTTTGCAGTCAAACTTATTATAGTCAGTTAAGTGTCATGCAAAATAGAATTCGAGAAACTGTTTAGTTAAAATTGACTTTACGCAACCAAGCAGTTATCGATTTTGACTTTAAATATCTGTATTACAATTTTAATTTCTCTTTATTTATTTATGTTTTATTATTTCACTCTCGTTCATAATGCCATTAATATCACTGGTGTAATGTCACCACTAGGGGGAGTCAGCACACAGTGTGTGTAATGAGAATAACCACTAAAGGGAGCCAGAGCACAAAGCGTCCCAGGTAACTAAGTGGTTGCTAAGAGGAGTCGTGCTAGCCGGGTCAGAGCCGGGAGGTAGCGCAGTACAAGGGAGAAGGCGGAGTCAGGGTCAGGAACAAGCCAGAAGTCGGTACCTGGGAGAGCAAGCTGAAGGAGGGGGCGCAGGGACGGGACAACAAAAAGGGAGCAGGAGGGAAGAACGGAAGGTAAGACAAGACAAAGGGGATGGGAGACAGGGAGGTCGGACAGAACAGAAGTTAGGGAGGTCAGACAGAACAGACGTCAGGGAGGTCAGCAAAGGTCAGGAGAAGTAGCGGACAGAATCTAGAGCAATTTCAGGGACCAGGCGAACACGCTGCAGAGCAGGACTATAACTGGCACCGTGATGATGGAGGGAACTTCGTGATAATGCTGCGTGCTCCCGGGAACGAGGCATAGAAGGATAGGCTCCTCCCACCAGGAAACACCGACCACGGAATCAGGTGACCGATACAACTCTGCAAAAGCAGAGTGCAAACAGTATCGTGACAACAGGGATTTACAGGTTCCCTTTAAGATTTACCCCCTTGCACATAGAACTAGAATGAGTGACTAATGACTTTATTCAGTAATGGACCCCATAACTTTATATATTCTTTAAAGGGCATTTGTCAAAAAATTTCAACCTTCAAACTATTTATATGCACATGTAGCTCTTTCAAAGACAAGTCCAGCAATAACTTTATATGGTCAAAATGTTTCTCCATTACCAAGAATTCAGTGTTTGAATTGATATTCAAATGAGGCCTAAGAGCTATGGTAGATCTGAAGCCTCTGTCACTCCAGCTCTTTTCCCCGCCAAGAACCGATTCCTCCTTTCTGAATGACGGCATCTTTACCTGAAGTGAAACAGCATAGAGCCTGCCAGTGAGGTAGAAGGAGGCGGTGCTGGGCAGAGCTGGAGTGATGGAGACTTCAGATCCACCATAGCACTTCAGTCTCATTTGCATATCATTTGAAATGCTCATTTCTAAGTAACGGAGGATTGGACTGGTCATGTAAAGGTATTGCTGGATGTTCCTTTAAAGGGCTATATGCACATATAAAACGTTTAAGGGGGTGAACTCCTGCTGACAGAATCCCTTTAAATTATTCCTGTTACCTTGAAAATTAAAAATCAAAAAACACAATTATGGAGAATAAAAATATTATTTTATTAAATAAGTCTAGAAACTCATCACTTCAGATTAAAAGAAAGGATTTGGATAATACATTACAATGCCACAATGGGTAGGCAGGTGATACATATATTTAAAATTAGAATATAATTCTAAAGAAAATAATCTGATACTGATAATTGTTCAAAGGGGGCTAAAATAGTCTGATACAGATATGTGTTAAAAATGGGAGATTCAACAAGGTATAACTATAGATAATTATGTAAAATACAAAATAATAAAAACATTTTTTAGAAAAAGTGCTGGTGCATTAATATAAACAAATTAATCAATATATTAGTACATATAATTAAATACTAACCTGCAAATTTGTATTTATTTATTTATTTTTAATTAGTAGAACACAATGACTAATACCATCCCAGTCATAATTAGTAGAACTCAATGGTTCATACCATCCCAGAACAAAGTATGTACGCGTACACACAAAAATTAAACTTGTGAAAGATAAATGAGCAAACATTAAAAATGCACATACCAAAAGTATCCCCTGCTGCGACCCTTGGAGTTTCCCCTGACGCGCGTTTCGCAATTGCTTCTTTCTTGGGTCGTAACATTATTGAATGGATACTGCTATAATTAGAAGATCACTTGACTGTAGCTGTGTAATTGGTGCTGCCGCCATTGCCTGGACAAACGGAAGTTCCTGTCTCAGCGTCCCACGTCACACCTCCATGCCTCCCTCCATGATGTCATGAGGAGTGGGTTGGAGGAGGGAGGTGAGAGGACGTGTCACCATGGTAACCCCGTCATCTGGCAACAGAGTCTGGGGGCAGTTTACTATGTCCTAAATGCTGCCATCATTACCTCAGTGAATGAGTTTCATGGCAGAGTGTCCCAAGTCACACCTCCCCACTCCTTCCCATAAATTCAAGGAGAGAGGGTTAGAGGTGAGAAGTTCAATGGGGTGTGTCCCACATCACACCTCCCCGCCCCCCTCCATATAGAACAAGAGGGAGGGTTGGATGTGGTAAGCTCAAGGGGGCAAGTCCCACATCACACCTCCCTGCCTACCTACATAGAGAACAGGAAGGAGGGTTGGATGTGAGAAGCTCAAGGGATGTGTCCCACATCACACATCCCCACCTACCACATATAGAACTGGAGGGAGGGTTGGATGCGAGAAGCTCAAGGGGGTGTGTCCAACATCACACCTCCCCGCCCCCTTCCATATAGAACTGGAGGGAGGGTTGGAGGTGGGAAGCTCATGGGGGGTGTCCCACATCACACCTCCCCACCCTCCTCTCCACATAGAACAGGAAGGAGGGTTGGATGTGAGAAGCTCAAGGGGGCATGTCCCACATCACACCTCCCCGCCCCCTTCCATATAGAACAGTCAGGAGGGTTAAATGTGAGAAGCTCAAGGGGGTGTGTCCCACATCACACCTCCCCGCCCCCTCCATATAGAACAGGAGGGAGGGTTGGATGCGAGAAGCTCAAGAGGGCGTGTCCAACATCACACCTCCCCATCCCCCCTCCATATAGAACAGGAAAGAGTGTTGGACGCGAGAAGCCAAAGGGGGTGTGTCCAACATCACACCTCCCCACCCCCCTCCATATAGAACAGGAGAGAGGGTTGGAAGTGGGAGGTGAGAAATGTGATCCCCAATCACAACTCATACAAAACAATGGAGAGAGGATGGGAATATAGAGACATCTAATCCACCGGCAAAGGGGCACAATACAAATAGCTACCATAATAGAAAGGGGGAAGAGATAAATACTGGAGAATAAACTATTAGCAAAGCATTGAAAGGTAACTATATACAAATTCAAAAATATATGTATAGATATGTGCAAAGCACTTTTGATAAGCTTAAACAAGCCAAAAAATGGAAAACGTAATAAGGACTGCAGCAACAGCACACTGAATATAAATATACAGCCAACATATTGCATTGAATCTTTTAACAGGAAAAATACAAAATATTGATCATAATAGAACAAATAAATACTAAATACAATTAATCATACGTAAAAAATTATATAATATATAACATAAGACATGTAAATACCACATACAGTTAATGTGTAAAAAAAACAATTATATAATATATAGCATTAAAATAAAAAATGTAAATGAATAAATAATAAATAAGATGAATAGATGTACCATATGAAATATAAAATATTAAAACCCCAAAACAGCATGTGTTTGGTGTGAAAAATATGGAAAGTGTCTGTGACTCGCCCACCCCAGGGCTGTGGGACACCCGGTGCCGGGCCGGACTAGTCCGGTGGTAGTCAGTGGTGGCTGGGCCCGGCTCCGTGGCCCTGGTGGGTGTCAGTAAAATATGTGGCTTGCTTGTTAATGGTTGTGTTCGTGACGCCACCTGTGGTATGCGGCTAATAAGCCGCCGCTGCTGTGTGAGGCCTCCGGGATGATATTATGGCAGCAATGGTAGTACTGCTCCCCACAGGTGGAGCAATGCCCGGGGCACAGTTGGTGCTTGTGAGTGTCTATGCAGATGAAATAACAGAGGCAACTCCAAGGGTGCAGTTCAAGTTCTTTACTCACAGTTCTTGTCAGAGCTCTGTAGGACCCCTTGGACTGCTGGGACCACTGTCAGGGACCTCCGCCGTTTCTGGGTGATTCAGAGAGTGAAAGCCGGTGCCCTTCTCTTAGTGTCTCTTTCTTCGGCTGTCTTCCCTAGCCTTGCCTTTGTTAGGATGGACCTGGCTTGGCCTCCACTGCAGCCTCCAGGCTGGGGGGTCACCTGTCGGCTGATTACCCCTTTTCTGGACGTCTGCTATGGGTTCTGGCCCTGGGAGCTTACAACGTCCCTGGGCCTCGGTTTTTACTGTTTGGAGATTGTCTTTGCACTCCTCCAGTCTCTAGGGACCGTCCCCTGTCGCAGCTTAATCACTCCACCGATGTTAATGTGGAACAGGCCACCGCAGCCTGCAACTACCCGTGGCGCCTCTAGGCCCTCTCTTTGGTACCTATCAAGGACTGCTCGTGGTACCTCCAGGACTACCCGTGGCCCTGCGACCCTTTCTTTCTCTGCGTGGTGTCACCTGGACCTCTGGGTCCCAGGGTCTTCACCAGGAAGCGTCTCCTTCTGGTTCTCTGCTCCTGTCTGACTTGGAGCTTTCTTTCCTTCTTTCTTTTCTTTCTCCTCCTTGCCTGCCTCCAGCAGACCTCCTCCTCCCTCCTTTCTCTCGTTCTTGCTCTCCAACTACATGCTGGCTCTTCACCCTTGCTCTCCCTGAGGTAGACTGACTAAACTTGACCTTCCTATCTGTGTCTGCTCTCAGATGGCTCCTCCCACCTCCCCAGTTGCTAAGCTGTAACCTATAGGAGCAGGGATGGGTCTTACGACCCCTCCCAGCATGCAGCATGGGAGGGTTGCCTGCCACTTTCCCTGGTCCTCGTATGTACCTAACAATGGGTGTAGTGTGGATTTACCAGGGGACCGGAGTTCACTCTCTTCCTCTCCCAGAATGGGGCATCACACCGCTGGTGGGGTGCAATGACCTGTGGCGACGGAAGCCTCAGGGGCGCCACATCTGACATATGCACATATATTCAAATTGTCTCTTCAGGGAGGAAGGAGACGAACTCTTGTGCCACCTGTTGGAAGTAGCAATCCTAAAAGTCAAAAGTGATCCTTTAACAAGACTTTTCATAGGACCTAAGATTTATGCCAGATCAGAACCTCAATTTGCAGACACGGTGTTTCGGGGTGATTGCCTCTCGTCAGTGCAAAGTATGAGATCTGATTTGACTGTATGAGAAGCTATAGTGGGGTCTAAGAGAAAAACTTTTCTCCTTGCGGAGACTGACAAACCAATCTGGCACATATAAAAAGTTTAAGGGGGTAAAATCCTGCTGGCAGATTCCCTTTCAATTATTTTTGTTACTTTGAAAATTAGTATTAAATGTCATGAAAGTCCCAAAACTTTTTTTTTTTTTTTTTTTTAAACCATTTAGAACTGAGCAATTTCCTTTACAAATGTTCAGAACAAATTTCTAAAATTAAAACCGTCGCATTTTTTGATAATGGCAATTTTGATGAATTGTGGGCAACAAGTGGGTAATTTTATCTCAAGTATCAATTCTGAGATTTCTTCAAAAAGGCCGCTCTTGAGTCTGGAGACTTATTAAACTGAGTTACATGATTCATGTCTTCTAAACAAACACCCAAAGTACGAGACACGATGCTGCCATCTCTTGACGTAATGGTGACTACAAAGCGCTTTGATAAAACAAGTGCTTACAGGAAAATCAAAGAAAAATTTGTAAGAGCTATGACGGACCATAAATAAATCACTAACTCAAAACAGTTCATCAAAACTTTAGGGATTCTTCTGGGATAGAATAGAGACGAGCAGTAAATTGGCGATGAGCCTCTAACATTTTGTCTAACAACGTGCCCTGGAGAGGACAGGCTCAAGTGTGGTAGGTTCTGAAGAATTGCAGAATGAGCCAAAGACACTGGACAAAAGAGAGGAGCTAACCGTGACCATCACCGCTGTAGTTACAAGTTCAAAGCCAGCTGGCACTACCAAACACATCACCGGTGCAAGTTATGCGAGTGCCATGGCACCAGAGTGGTTTCATAGAGAATTAAGGCCCCGTTACACGCTACGATTTATCTGACGATATGTCGTCGGGGTCACGGTTCCTGTGACGACTTCCGTCATCGTTAGCGACGTCGTTGCGTGTGACACCTACATGCGACTCCGAACAATCACAAATAGGTTGAAAATCGTTGATCATTGACACGTCGTTCAGTTTCAAAATATTGTTCGTTGTTTGGAACGCAGCAGACATATTGCTACGTTTGACACCCTGCCAACGACGAACAACATCCACACGCTCGCCTTGGTCAAACAATATATTGCTGAACGATGTTGCGTCGTTTGTGAGATGTGTATGTGTGACCACTACTAAACGACCTATGAGCGATCTTGGCAAATCGTAACTACGATCTGGGCGTGTCACATCGCTACTGAGATCGTCAGATAAGTTGTAGGGTGTAACGGTGCCTTTAGACTCTTACCTTGTTTCCCCGAAAATAAGCCTTAGCAGATATTTTCGGCCTTTTGAGATAAAGGCTTAAATATAAGCTCTGAGTGTGAGTGTGTCCCGCCTGGGTGAGACCTCGTGCGAGTCTGGTATCAGAAGGTCACAGCGCCTCACTGCTGGCAGATCCACTGCTGTTACTTGAATAACATCTTGCTAGTTGTGCTTTAAAAGGTTAACCACCTTTCCCTGCTTGGCTGCTGGCTGTAGTTTTCAATTTCAGGTGCAGCTCTTTGAGCTCACTTCCCTTCATTATTTAAGATCATGTGTCTGAGCAGCTGATGTCTGTGATAGAAACTGAATCCTAATTTCTATGTGGTCTGGAAGACGTTTGTCATGTTGTGTGCAGTGGTGGTGTCAGCTGCACTGAAGCTGCATGGAGTGTGTTCCCTTTTCATGTCTATTTCCCCTGTCTGTTTTCCTACTCTTGTGTTTCAGTATAGTAGTGCTGAGAATAGCGATCTAGCCTACTCCCTAGCCAGGGTGAGTTTAGGGCAAGCAAGGGCTTAGAAATGTAGTTGGCGATGGGTTGAAAGAAGTCTTATAGGGATGTCAGGGAGTGCAGGGGTCAGTCGTAGGTGAGTGCAAGTGGTGACCCCGCTCCCCTCTTCCTAGCTCCGGGCATGTCCATGGTATTGTAACCCCTGTATACCCTGTTAGTCATGTACAGAAAAAGCCACAGCCACACCATGATTTACCAAACACATATATGAGCAATGAACATCATATTATGAATAGGAAACTGGATGGGGACTGAGGATAAGTTGTAAAATTATTAGAGAACAAGAGAAAACACACGACCAGTATCCAAGGTGCAAAAAGGTGGAATCTTTATTGACATAGGGGTAGGTGTGGGGCGGCACAGAACAAGTGAGGACACACACGGACCATCTATCAATGACCGAAATAAGCAAACAATTGTCAAAATGATAGATTTACATATTGATCCATCCATAGTATAATGCAATCATATGACATCAATCATTTTTTACATGTAAAAACATATCAAGGTGAAGTATATAGTAGATATATGGACACAAATGTCAGCAAGCACAAATATATATCTCTCATTGTTGGCAGGGAACAATTTCCCACCCGTCCCATCCATATAGGTCCCCAATAAAACTGAGGATTACCAAATCTAGAATATTTAAGTTAGGGTAACATATTAAAGAATGGAGGAGAACTCCAGAACTATGTATAAGTAAATAGGTCTGGTGGTACATTATGCTTGCATTATCACACATTTGTGAGCTGACATTCCCGTCCATCTGCAACATAATATAATCATGTAACAGCAATCATATTTTGCAGATGATGGATATAAGACATAAAGACACAAGTATCTACCAGGCTGGGCTAAAACGCTATATAATGGGTGAGGAAATTTTTCTCATGTCCCATCCATATGAGTCCATAGATTCAAATATAGTAGCCTATGTCATAGCCAATATATAGCCATAGTGGACCGTTGGAAGTAAAGAGAAGGAACTCCAAAACTATATGGTTAGATAGTCTGATGGTACACCATACCTGGGAAAATTAGTGGTCAGAGGGCAATGTCCATGTCCTTCCCGACGTTCGTTTCGGCGGAGAAGCCTTCGTCAGGGGGTGTGGACAAGTGAGGAGAGGTGTGGATTTAAAAAGAGAGCGTCAACCAATCACCGCCGGTTGGTATGGTCGTGACGCAGGCAGTAACCGAGGCAACGCTGGACGCTCCACAACAGCCGGGCCGCCTCCCGCCCGACAGTTCCGGTCACATGACCGCCACGTGTGCGCATCACACGGCCGCCATGTGAGCAGACGTCAGACAGGGAAAGGAGGCGGCGCGGCGGCGTGATGACGTCCGTTGCTCCCGGGACGCATGCGTACCACCACACAGCCAAGCGTTGAAAACCATGTGATTGCCACTACAATGTGAGGAAAGGAATATCATATGGGGGACGAATTCTGTAATATATTGAATAGCCAATATAAATCACAATCCCATTATATATGAATGTATCATACGTGAAGTCAAGACCCAATAAATCAGTCATATACATGGAAAATAAAACAGCACGGTACTATAAATAGCCAAATGGATAATAATAGAATGTGTAGATAGAAAAAGATAAAAATACACCAAAGGGATTGATAGCCTATACAGTGTCTCAAACACAATATCCAGCATGTCAGCTGACACGTATGTCAGCAATGGGGAAGGGGATAGGAATGGTCGGCTGCTGGACTGCAGTACGCAAGGGAAGGAGGAGAGGGGGGGGGATGGGGGGAAAGGAAGGGGGGAGGGGTTGTGGGGGGGGGGGAGAAGGGAAGAACTAGAGGAGGAGGGAATTTACTATCATGAATAGTCGAGGTATCAATGCTATTCAAACTTGATATAGTCAGATAGTTCTTCATATGGGTATAGAGACTTCGCAATGATGCAGAATTTACAACTTCCGTCCTCAATGACACATCATGAAGGTTATAAGGAAGACGCCTACGATAGATAAAAATGAAAAATTAAAAATGAATAAGATATTAAATTGGAAAAATAAAAACAATACAAACACAGCAACCCCCCTCATGTATGTAAAAAGGGGACCATGGCTTATCACAAAAAAGGGGCATATGAAATGTTCTCGTTCAGTCCCAGAGGGTGAAGAGTTTTCAATTCCCAGATCCATCTTGTCTCCATCCTGGCCAATCGTTGACTGATCTTTCCCCCACGAATGTTTGAGTCGAGGTGGTCAATGCCCCTGACCCGTAACAGTGTCGGATCTGATTGATGGTACTGTCTAAAGTGGCATGGGATAGTTTTTAATGATGGAATATCGGAGCAGTTTGCCGCTGCGGCTATCCCATTGACATGCTCCCGAATGCGCACTTTAAATTGCCTAGTTGTCAGACCGACATATATTTTGGGGCAGGGGCAGGTGGCATAGTAAATGACCGCCGACGTCGTACATGTAATGAATTTTTTGATGACGAAGGTATGTGCCCCCATAGAGTCCATAAACGTGTCTGTCCTGTCCACATTCGGACAAGCGACACAACGACCGCACGGTGTACATCCAATGCGAGGGGCCACAGGGCCAAAAGGAGACGGCTGAGTGCCCTCATCATAATGGCTTGTAACAAGATGGTCACGGAGATTTTTAGATCTCCGAATACTCAGCATTGGTCTATCAGGGATCAACTGAGCCATTATAGGATCGGCCTGCAAAACTGGCCAAAATTTCTGCAGGCAAGATCTCATGGCTGAGAATTGGCCATGATAATCGGTAACAAATCTCAGTGTCTCCCGCGATTGAGGTCTCTTGGGGGCATACAACAGGGAGTGACGAGTGGAGTGTCTCGCCCTGTTGTAAGCTCTCTTCACACATCGCTTACTGTAACCCCTTGCATAAAATCTATGCTTGAGGTCCAGAGCTCCTGGAGACAGGCCCCCTCTGGATCGCCTAGGGCTGCTCGCTCCTCCTCCTTTTCTTCGTTGTCTACAGTCAGCGATCAGTCTGATATACCTTCCGTTCAATCTAGTATCACTACTCGATCTGGCCTTCTGATTGGGAGATCGAGAGAGAACAGGACACCTGCTGTGAAAACAAACAACTACAGAACACCAGGATGCAAACACTCCAATAAGGTGATTAACCTTAAGCTGGGTTCACACTAAGCGACAGCGACAACGACGTCGCTGTTACGTCACCATTTTCGGTGATGTAACAGCGACCTTGTAAGTCGCTGTTATGATCGCTGCTTAGCTGTCAAACACAGCAGAAGCAGCGATCATAACGTCGCTGTGCTACATGTGCAGAGAGCAGGGAGCCGCGCTTAGCGCTGGCTCCTTGCTCTCCTAGGTACAGTACACATCGGGTTAATTAACCCGATGTGTGCTGCAGCTACATGTCACAGTGCAGAGAGCAGGGAGCCGCGCGCACTGCTTAGCGCTGGCTCCTTGCTCTCCTTGCTACAGTACACATCGGGTTAATTACCCGATGTGTGCTGCAGCCACATGTGCACAGAGCAGGAGCCGGCCCTGGCAGCAAGAGCGGAGGCTGGTAACGAAGGTAAATATCGGGTAACCAGGGAAAGGTCTTCCCTTGGTTACCCGATGTTTACGCTGGTTACAGCTTACCGCAGCTGCCAGACGCCGGCTCCTGCTGCCTGCTCGCTTCATTTCGTCGCTCTCTCGCTGTCACACACAGCGATGTGTGTGTCACAGCGGGAGAGTGACGACCAAAAAATGAAGCTGGACATTCAGCAACGACCGGCGACCTCACAGCAGGGGCCAGGTCGTTGCTGGATGTCACACACAGCGACAGCGACGGGACGTCGCTGCAACGTCACAGAAAATGGTGACGTAGCAGCGACGTCGTTGTCGTTGTCGCTGTGTGTGACACCAGCTTTAGTTCACATATCTTGTCCTCTTCTGATATCTCCCTCTTAGAAAAGGGTTTTTCCTTCTTACCTACTGCCAGATTTGATCGATTTGTGGCTATTAAGGACTTGCATTTGTTCGCTCGTTCCTTGATTTTCAAAAAGTATTTTTTTGATTCTAATTTACAAAAACTTTTTCCTACAGAGGAGGAACAAGTAGCCCTACGTGATCTCGAGAAATTGGCCATGGAACACATCACTACTGAAGAAGGTAAGATTCCTCTTTCAATACGTCCACGCTCCAGGAAGTTCCCTCCCCTCTCATCATGTCCAAATGTAGAATTGTTCGTACAACTGGTCTCTAAGGAATTTGATGAGATTCCATCTGGCATTTCACACGACAATCTTTCTTGGCAGGAGCGTACTAGATTGCGGACATTGCCTGGAGTGGTATTGAAGCCTGCGGACAAGGGTGGTAACGTGGTGGTGTGGCCGAAGGATCTCTATGAGAGGGAGGCATTTAGGCAACTGCGGGATAGGGTCTGCTACAAAAAGCTGACCTTTAATCCGCTTTCTGCCTTTACCTCCTTGCTTCATGGGATCCTTAAAGCCGCACTAGCCAGCAACGTTATCACCCAGGACCTAGCTTCAGCCCTTCAGGTATCTGAGCCAGTAATTCCCACACTGTACCTCCTGCCCAAGATCCACAAGGGTGTATGCCCCCCTCCAGGGAGACCGATTGTTTCAGGGAGGGGGAATTTCCTGGAACATGTCAACCGCTGGATTGACACTAAACTCCAGCCACTTGTGGAGGGATTACCATCTTTTATCAAAGATACTGGCGATTTCCTCAGGAAAGTTGACGGACTGAATATTGGTGATGATTCTGTGCTGGTGACGGGGGATGTAGAATCCCTCTACACCAGCATAAAACATTGTGATGGACTTCGGGCCACCCGATTCTTTTTAGAGATGTCGAACTTATCATCTGACATGGTGGCCCTTATCATGGAGTTATTGGAGTTTACTTTAACTCATAATTTCTTTGTCTTCAAGGGGTCCTGCAGCTCCAGGGAACAGCGATGGGGGCTTCTTTTGCCCCCTTCTATGCCAACCTGTTCCTGGGGCTGTGGGAGAGGGACCTCTTCCTGTCAGATCAGCTGCCATCGATGGACCGTGTCCCCTTTTGGACATGGTACATCGATGACATCTTTTTGATCTAGCAGGGTACGGAGACGGAGCTCCATGACTTCATGAAGGTCCTTAATTCTAATGATCTGAATATTCACATTACTTACACTCACCATGCTCAGTCCGTCGACTTTCTTGATGTCATCGTCAAAAGAGATCTCCAAAATACCATCCAGACTGACCTTTTCCGTAAAAAGACTGCGGGGAACATGCTGTTGCATGCGTCCTCATCTCATCCTGGTCATATGATCCGATCCATTCCAGTGGGCCAGTTCCTGCGTCTCCGCAGGATCTGTTCCACTGATCTGGACTTTGAAGAAAGAGCTCTGGACCTCAAGCATAGATTTTATGCAAGGGGTTACAGTAAGCGATGTGTGAAGAGAGCTTACAACAGGGCGAGACACTCCACTCGTCACTCCCTGTTGTATGCCCCCAAGAGACCTCAATCGCGGGAGACACTGAGATTTGTTACCGATTATCATGGCCAATTCTCGGCCATGAGATCTTGCCTGCAGAAATTCTGGCCAGTTTTGCAGGCCAATCCTATAATGGCTCAGTTGATCCCTGATAGACCAATGCTGAGTATTCGGAGATCTAAAAATCTCCGCGACCATCTTGTTACAAGCCATTATGATGAGGGCACTCAGCCATCTCCTTTTGGCCCTGTGGCCCCTCGCATTGGATGTACACCGTGCGGTCGTTGTGTCGCCTGTCCGAATGTGGACAGGACAGACACGTTTATGGACTCTATGGGGGCACATACCTTCTCCATCAAAAAATTCATTACATGTACGACGTCGGCGGTCATTTACTATGCCACCTGCCCCAAAATATATGTCGGTCTGACAACTAGGCAATTTAAAGTGCGCATTCGGGAGCATGTCAATGGGATAGCCGCAGCGGCAAACTGCTCCGATATTCCATCATTAAAAACTATCCCACGCCACTTTAGACAGTAACATCAATCAGATCCGACACTGTTACGGGTCAGGGGCATTGACCACCTCGACTCAAACATTCGTGGGGGAAAGATCAGTCAACGATTGGCCAGGATGGAGACAAGATGGATCTGGGAATTGAAAACTCTTCACCCTCTGGGACTGAACGAGAACATTTCATATGCCCCTTTTTTGTGATAAGCCGTGGTCCCCTTTTTACATACATGAGGGGGGTTGCTGTGTTTGTATTGTTTTTATTTTTCCAATGTAATATGTTATTCATTTTTCATTTTTAATTTTTATCTATCGTAGGCGTCTTCCTTATAACCTTCATGATGTGTCATTGAGGACGGAAGTTGTAAATTCTGCATCATTGCGAAGTCTCTATACCCATATGAAGAACTATCTGACTATATCAAGTTTGAATAGCATTGATACCTCGACTATTCATGATAGTAAATTCCCTCCTCCTCTAGTCCTTCCCTTCTCCCCCCCTTTCCCCAACCCCCCCTTCCTTCCCCCCCCTACCCCCCCCTCTCCTCCTTCCCTTGCGTACTGCAGTCCAGCAGCCGACCATTCCTATCCCCTTCCCCATTGCGGACATTCGTGTCAGCTGACATGCTGGATATTGTGTTTGAGACACTGTATAGGCTATCAATCCCTTTGGTGTATTTTTATCTTTTTCTATCTACACATTCTATTATTATCCATTTGGCTATTTATAGTACCGTGCTGTTTTATTTTCCATGTATATGACTGATTTATTGGGTCTTGACTTCACGTATGATGCATTCATATATAATGGGATTGTGATTTATATTGGCTATTCAATATATTACAGAATTCGTCCCCCATATGATATTCCTTTCCTCACATTGTAGTGGCAATCACATGGTTTTCAACGCTTGGCTGTGTGGTGGTACGCATGTGTCCCGGGAGAAACGGACGTCATAACGCCGCCGCGCCGCCTCCTTTCCCTGTCTGACGTCTGCTCACATGGGGGCCGCGTGATGCGCACACGTGGCGGTCATGTGACCGGAAGTGTCGGGCGGGAGGCGGCCCGGCTGTTGTGGAGCGTCCAGCGTTGCCTCGGTTACTGCCTGCATCACGACCATACCAACCGGCGGTGATTGGTTGACGCTCTTTTTTTAAATCCACACCTCTCCTCACTTGTCCACTTCCCCTGACGAAGGCTTCTCCGCCGAAACGGCTGTCGGGAAGGACATGGACATTGCCCTCTGACCACTAATTTTCCCAGGTATGGTGTACCATCAGACTATCTAACCATATAGTTTTGGAGTTCCTTCTCTTTACTTCCAACGGGCCACTATTGCTATATATTGGCTATGACATAGGCTACTATATTTGAATCTAGGGACTCATATGGATGGGACATGAGAAAAAATTCCTCTCACATTATATAGCGTTTTAGCCCAGCCTGGTAGATACTTGTGTCTTTATGTCTTATATCCATCATCTGCAAAATATGATTGCTGTTACATGATTATATTATGTTGTAGATGGACGGGAATGTCAGCTCACAAATGTGTGATAATGCAAGCATAATGTACCACCAGACCTATTTACTTATACATAGTTCTGGAGTTCTCCTCCATTCTTTAATATGTTACCCTAACTTAACTATTCTAGATTTGGTAATCCTCAGTTTTATTGGGGACCTATATGGATGGGACGGGTGGGAAATTGTTCCCTGCCAACAATGAGAGATATATATTTGTGCTTGCTGACATTTGTGTCCATATATCTACTATATACTTCACCTTGATATGTTTTTACATGTAAAAAATGATTGATGTCATATGATTGCATTATACTATGGATGGATCAATATGTAAATCTATCATTTTGACAATTGTTTGCTTATTTCGGTCATTGATAGATGGTCCGTGTGTGTCCTCACTTGTTCTGTGCCGCCCCGCACCTACCCCTATGTCAATAAAGATTCCACCTTTTTGCACCTTGGAAACTGGTCGTGTGTTTTCTCTTGTTCCCTGTTAGTCATGTGCATGACACTACCTTGAAAATAAGCCCTAGTTGCAGTTCAGTAATGAAGTGTCCATGCAGCTAAAAGGTTAAAGAATGCTGCAGGACACTTCATAAAAGAAAGCAGACACCCCCAAAAGTGAGAAGACAGACCCCACAATCATACTCACCAGACGCTGTGGAACATAAGGACCTGCGGTGGAACGCATTGAGGATCTGCGGTGGAATGCACACACACATCCAGTAATACTATACTGCTCCAGGGACCTGGAATGCAGTGGAACGCGAGGACCTGCGGTGGAATGCATCAATGTGTTCCACCACAGGTCCTCGCGTTCCACAGCATTGCCGGCCGGATGCAGTACGGTATGACTGGATGTTTCTGTGGATGTGTGTATGATGTTCCTGAGATCTGATGTGTGTGTGTGGTGTGCGAGAGCAGAGGGATGGCGGCCAGAAGCACGGGAGGACCTCTATAGAGCAATCAATAACATGCTGAGTATGCCCGCTGTGGATCAGGAGGACCCGAGAGCAACACAGATGTCCAAGGTCTGGTAAGTATGATTCACCTGGGTGATGTCTGCCTTTTTTGGGGAGCAAACTTACTTGTGTTTCCCCAAAAATATACCCTTCCCACACTCTTGCACCCCTCCAATCTATCCTAAACTCTGCAGCCCGCCTAATCCACCTCTCCCCTCGCTACTCCCCAGCCTCGCCACTCTGCCAATCCCTTCACTGGCTTCCCATCACCCAACGACTCCAGTTCAAAACATTAACAATGACATACAAAGCCATTCACAACCTGTCTCCCCCCTACATCTGTGACCTAGTCTCCCGTTACCTACCTGCACGCAACCTCAGATCCTCACAAGATCTCCTTCTCTGCTCCTCTCTTATCTCCTCTTCCCACAATCGCGTACAAGATTTCTCCCATGCATCCCCCATACTCTGGAATGCTCTACCTCAGCACATCAGACTCTGACCTACCGTGGAAAGCTTCAAGAGGAACCTCAAGACCCACCTCTTCCACCAAGCCTACAACCTACAATAACCCTCAGTCCAGTAGACCACTGCGCAACCAGCTCTGTCCTCACCTATTGTACCATCACCCATTCCCTGTAGACTGTGAGCCCTCGCGGGCAGGGTCCTCTCTCCTCCTGTACCCTCACCCATCCCCTGTAGACGGTGAGCCCTCGCAGGCAGGGTCCTCTCTCCTCCTGTACCAGTCTGTTTTGTACTGTTAATGATTGTTGTATGTATATGTGGCGCCCCTGACCTGGTCAGGCACCACTGTGTACTGCACCCATGCTGGGGACAGTACAATACAGGTAATCCAGATGGCTGACAGGGGTGTGGAACACAGGCGCATAGTGATCAGGTCTCACACATGTACCTTTGAGAGGACCCCTGGGGAACCCAGGAGGGGGAAAAGCCTTGACCTTCACTGGAATAGTGGAGGGGGCCAAAAGCCTCCATCTCCTCTCAAGGGGTGTGGTGGAGAGTCTGGTTGCTAGGTGGCGTAGGCAAGAACAGGAGAGAAGGGGCAGTGAGCCAGTGCAGTGTAGAGTCCAGGGAGCTCAAGTGAGGAGCAGATCCCTGGAGCTGTGCAATCTGACAGCGCCCGCGCAGTGGCTACTGACGGGGGAGAACGGTCAACTAGGAGTGCTACCTGAAAGCCAGCTTCAGCTAGAGAGAAAGCACGGAGTGGGAAGTAAGGAGACTGCTAGAGAGCACCAGGCCCAACCGGGCGGCAGATCCCGAAGCGAAGATAGATCCAGCTTTCTTCTGCTAAACCTGCCGGTGTGGGGCTCTCAAAGCCCACACCACAACACCACAAAAGCCGCAGCCACGTAACCACAGTAAGGGCCCATAGGTCACAGGAGGCAAGAAGCTGGAGTGGCCTGGTCCAGGGAACAAGCACACGGCAAACACAGGGGGAGAGAGGCTGCAGCATCTTCCCTGGGTGACCCCCATAGGGACTCAAAGTCGGGGTCACCCCAAACCACCAAGGGCTAAGGAAGGCGAGTCAGTAGTCACCCTCATAAAGTCAGCCTGAAGGATACCTGGTTCCCATCTGGTTCATCCTAGCTACGCCCGGGTTACTCACCCTGCCATCAAATGTGAGTAAAAACCCTAAAAGACATCCTGCCTGTGTGGTCATTCTGCGACTTGTGGTACTACAAACCTACACAGGGCCCTGGGGCTTGCCTCACTCTCAGGAGGCTACTACATCCGACTGCACCCACCATCAGCCCCAGGCATCCCTTAACCTGCAGTGGCGGTCCCCCACTGACCGCAAATCTGAGAGTGGCGTCACGATCAAAACCGAAGATTCCCTACCTGTGACCAGCACCAGCTACGTGGAGTCCCTGAAGGTATGCACCGATACAACACCTGTGGGGCTTCACATCTGGCGTCACGAACAGGATAAGGACTAGACCTGTTCAGACAGGTGACCATGTGCCTAGGCGGTCCGCTTGAAAAGTTGGAAGCGCCGCCATATTGCCACCATGAAAAGCGCGCTGAAAAACAACAGCAGCCCGCGCTGGAAGAAGTTACCGCCCACGAAGAGGTGTGGCTACCCAGAGATCCCCTGCAGAGTTCTGACCTTGCCAGCTATGAGAGTGGAAGCGTCCAGAGACGGCGGGAAGGAAAGAGAGCCACAAGCCTGCTGCTGGGAGAGGAGCTGCTGAAAGAGGCAGAGCAGAAACTGAACAGCTTGCTATCAGAGGCAACGGCGAGTCCACAGCTGGAGAGTCGTGCAGAAGAGGACGCAGAAGAAATGGCGTCTGACCGCAGGAATCCAGAACCGGGCTCCGCTGCCTGGTGGTACCGGGAGTTGGCCCAGTTCTGTGACCGACTGGAGACCCGGGTTGTGGAGCAGATCCGGGAAGAACGAATGGAAATGCTGGAGATGACCGCGGCGGTTCGGGCCTATGAAAGGAGAGCCGCGCGCCGAGTGCCAGACAGGACGGCGACGACGCAGACCCCGATGCTGCCACCGGTGGGTGAGTCGAGTGATGCCCCAGCCAGCGCCAGTGCCCCGACCCCTGCTGCCACGTCCGCGGTCCCCGAAGAGGCCTCCGGTGCGGCGACGCTGAAGCAGGCCGCAGCCACGCCAGGTGCGGCCCTCCAAGCCCCAGCGGCCACAGCGATGCCCTGCTCGGCCCACCAAGACCCGGTCCCTGCAGCAACGCCCAGCCCGGCCCGCAAAGGTCCGACTACCACTGCGATACTGATCCGTGCCGCAGGTGTGACACTGACCCAGGCTGCCACCCTGCTGAGCCCAGTCCGCCAAGACCCCACCGCAGCAGCGACGCTCGTCCGCGCCGCAAGTGAGATGCTGAACCAGGCCGCAGCCCCGCCAGGTGCGGCCCGCCAAGTTCCGATCGCTGCAGCGACGCCCAGCCCAGCCTGCACAGAGCCCCCTGCAACAGCGACACTGATCCAGGCCGCCGCCATGCCAGGCGCGGCCCGCCAAGACCAGGCCGCCGCCATGCCAGGCGCGGCCCGCCAAGACCAGGCCGCCGCCATACAGGGCGCGGCCCGCCAAGACCAGGCCGCCGCCATGCCAGGCGCGGCCCGCCAAGACCAGGCCGCCGCCATACAGGGCGCGGCCCGCCAAGAGATTGCATCACTATTTTCCCCGGCCTGCAAGGCCAGAGCAGACACCGCTCCCCAGTCCAAAGAGGTCCCTGCTAGGAAGACCCTGATAGGAGAGGACCCCGAATACTGGAAGCTGAAGGCTGACCTAGAGGCCCAGTTCCCACAAGACATGGTGGATCGGTACCTGCTCCCTCCGTATACCCCCAAGGAGATTCAGGCAACCCCTGCAGCTGCGCCGGAGAGTCCACCGCCTGGGCCAGCTGAAGAACACTCATCCCCAACGCTGCCACAACCAGAGTGCAGCGAAGAACTAAGGGGGAGGGGAGGCCAGGAAGCTGAGGGGCTGACTCCGACTCCAGTGCCACCAGCAGTGGACCCATACCCAGAGCCGGAGATGCTACCCTATTCTCGCTGGGATGAGGAAGACCTAACCCCGTCTGCTGACGAAGATCAGCCCAAGGACCTCACCTGGGAGCCTGCAGGCATGAACCCAGCCCGCAAGACACGGCGCAGCAGAACAAAGTATCCTCCAACACCACAGTCTCCAGAGCAGAGAGAAGTCACAGCCAGAGACCTGCAAGAAAAACGAGCCCTGAGAAGATCCAAAGCCCAGGTCAGAGGACCCCTTTGCAGAGGAGTTGTGGAGGACTTCAATTTGAAAAGCGGATACGGCTTTATTGTAGCAAGAGGAATAAAAGAGGGCATATTTGTGAATCGGAGAGATGTTCAAGCCCACCTGCCCAGAGGACATTCAGGCAGAAATTTGAAAATTGGAGACGCAGTACAGTTCACCTTGCATCAAGGAGAAAGGGGCTACTATGCCTTAGACGTAGCACCATGTCCCAAAGAAGAAAGAAAAGACAGAGATAAAGAAACAGATGCAGAAAAGGAAACAGATGAAGATCTAGAAAGAAAAGACAAAGAGCCTACAGATGAAACTACCTCAGAGGATGATAAGGAGCAAGAAAGCAACAGGTGCCGCAGCCCTACAGGCCCAAGCCCTGGTGAAATGGAGGAGTAAAGTAAAGAAAGGAGTTACCAGTTGAAGTTTTGAAAAGTTTTGACCAGTTTGTTTGCAACGTTCTCAAGTTCAAGTAATGTGCCCACAAAAACTATTGTGAGAAATAAACCTTAAGGCTATGAACTGGCTATAGCCACAAACTCTCGCAGTGTAAATAGTTACACCAGAGGGCACCACCGCCACCAGAGTCAGCCTGTTTAGGGGCTTGGCTCGTCTGCAACCAGGGAGCCCGTCCGTATATAGGGCCTTGGCTCGCCTGCAACCAGAGAGCACGCCTGTTTATGGGGCCTTGGCTCACCACCACAAAGAGGGTACCTGGTCAGCACCAACTGTGGAGGCCGCCTCTGCATCCTGCCAGAAGAGGCTGAAGGCGCGGATCCACCAGGCCAGGTATACCCTGAAGACCACCAGCCCATGTAAGCCGCCTCTACATCCTGCCAGAAGTGGCTGAAGTCGCGGCCAACGTGAAAGGGTTTTGGGTGGGTTAACGGACTTGTGGGTGGAGGGTGGTGATGTATGGTACCTGGTGCTTTTAAAAATGTTTTACATGTTTTAATGTTTTATGCATTTTAAAATGTTGTCTTGCAGCCCGAGGACGTGCTGGTGATAACTAAGGGGGAATGTGGCGCCCCTGACCTGGTCAGGCACCACTGTGTACTGCACCCATGCTGGGGACAGTACAATACAGGTAATCCAGATGGCTGACAGGGGTGTGGAACACAGGCGCATAGTGATCAGGTCTCACACATGTACCTTTGAGAGGACCCCTGGGGAACCCAGGAGGGGGAAAAGCCTTGACCTTCACTGGAATAGTGGAGGGGGCCAAAAGCCTCCATCTCCTCTCAAGGGGTGTGGTGGAGAGTCTGGTTGCTAGGTGGCGTAGGCAAGAACAGGAGAGGAGGGGCAGTGAGCCAGTGCAGTGTAGAGTCCAGGGAGCTCAAGTGAGGAGCAGATCCCTGGAGCTGTGCAATCTGACAGCGCCCGCGCAGTGGCTACTGACGGGGGAGAACGGTCAACTAGGAGTGCTACCTGAAAGCCAGCTTCAGCTAGAGAGAAAGCACGGAGTGGGAAGTAAGGAGACTGCTAGAGAGCACCAGGCCCAACCGGGCGGCAGATCCCGAAGCGAAGATAGATCCAGCTTTCTTCTGCTAAACCTGCCGGTGTGGGGCTCTCAAAGCCCACACCACAACACCACAAAAGCCGCAGCCACGTAACCACAGTAAGGGCCCATAGGTCACAGGAGGCAAGAAGCTGGAGTGGCCTGGTCCAGGGAACAAGCACACGGCAAACACAGGGGGAGAGAGGCTGCAGCATCTTCCCTGGGTGACCCCCATAGGGACTCAAAGTCGGGGTCACCCCAAACCACCAAGGGCTAAGGAAGGCGAGTCAGTAGTCACCCTCATAAAGTCAGCCTGAAGGATACCTGGTTCCCATCTGGTTCATCCTAGCTACGCCCGGGTTACTCACCCTGCCATCAAATGTGAGTAAAAACCCTAAAAGACATCCTGCCTGTGTGGTCATTCTGCGACTTGTGGTACTACAAACCTACACAGGGCCCTGGGGCTTGCCTCACTCTCAGGAGGCTACTACATCCGACTGCACCCACCATCAGCCCCAGGCATCCCTTAACCTGCAGTGGCGGTCCCCCACTGACCGCAAATCTGAGAGTGGCGTCACGATTAAAACCGAAGATTCCCTACCTGTGACCAGCAACAGCTACGTGGAGTCCCTGAAGGTATGCACCGATACAACACCTGTGGGGCTTCACATATACCCTCTTTCACTTGTAAAGCGCCATAGAATAAATGGCGCTATAATAATAAATAATAACAATAATAATAATTGTTGTGAAAGGCTTTCTTGTGGAATATACCGTAACTGTTCACAGTTTCTGAACCCTGATGTGGTTAAAGGGAACCTGTTACCAGGATTTTCCCCCTTAAGATGCAGCCAATAGGAGTAAACCCTTATATACAGTATTCTAAAATATTGTATATAAGTATCCAGGCCGCTCTGTATAATGTAAAAAAGACCTTTATTGGGTCCAATGGACGTCGCTGATCTTGGGTCTGGTGCCTCCACCATCCACACAGAGACCTCCATTGTACTCCTGTGCATGCGCACTTTGATCTGCCCGGCCGAGGGCAGATCAAAGTATTATAGTGCGCATGGCGGTCTTTGACCTTTCCCCGCACCTGCGCATTACAGTACTTTGCTTTGTGTTCAGGAGGGCAAATCAAAGTACGCATGCGTAAGAGCCAATGCAGGCCTCTGTGTGGATGGAGCAGCAGGCATCATCCACACGGAGCTGGGAAGGAGGACGGGAGTGTAAGGAAGAGAAGAGGCGCCAGACCAAGACAAGTGACCCATCATGCTGGACCAACCTGCAGGTGAGAATAATAAAGGCGGTTTTTACGTTATACAGTGCGGCCTGGGCTCTTATATACAGTATTCTGGAAAGCTGTATATAAGAGCCCACTGGTGGTGGCCGCAGCTTATAAGTGAAAATACTGGTGACAGGTTCCCTTTAAAAGAAGAAAAAAAGACTGAACATGTACACAGCAATATTGCTTTTCTATGTTCATTTTTAGCGGTAGTTTTTAGCACTTTTTTAAATGAGCTCCACTCGGAATCTGCAGTTAAACTATGTCTTATACACAGACCTTAAGGAGTTAAACTCAAAAGGACTAAGTCCCAAATCTTCCGTCTTTGATGCTTGTTCCTGTGTCTGTCAAGGCGATCACGGATGATAATGTTCTAATCTCTCAAAGTCGCGAAACCTCGTTATTTCAGGAACATTTGTACTCTGCGCCTCACATTTGTGCTGCCTCAATTACCATCACCAATCTCGGAGTTAAAGAACAAATTGCCATCCAAGGCTGATTTTACGAGATCTGTATCCTCAGGCTTTTTGTGCTGCACCGTCACCTTGGTTGGTTTATAAAAACACAACATAAAAAAGTGGTAATAAAAAATGTCTGCTTTGTTGAGTCTCATCTTCTTAAACACAAAAAGGGCAGAATTAATACAAGATAGTCTCCTGCTAAAAGGATCTGTTACTAAGGGTCTGCTCTCCATTCTAAGAGTAGCATGACGTAGGGACAAAGAACCTGATTCCACCGATGTGTCACTTGCTGGGCTGATTTATCTGTGCAGATCTACCAGTTCTCTAAATTCTGAGCCCTGTATAACCCCGCCCATACCTTTAATTGGCAGATCTCTGTGTACACTGTGCATAGGCAGAAAACTTCCAATCAGTGGTGGAGGGCAGGGATATACAGAGCTCATGAATAAACAGGACTACATAGCAGCAGGTTTACTAGTCCTCAAGTGATAATCTACTTCTGTTAAAACTGTAATTACAGTACCATGAAAAAGTATTCACACCCTGAGAACTTTTCCATATTTTTATCACATTGCCTTCACAAACTTAAATGCATTTTATTGGGTTTTTATATAATATCAACACTAAGTAACAAGTATTTGTGAAGTGTAAAAGAAAAGATACATGGTTTTCTAAATATTTTAAATATATAGATCTGAAAACTGAGTAATAAATTTCCTCCAGAAGTCACCTAATTAGTAAACTGAGTCCATCTGAGTGTAATTTATTCTCAGTACAGATGTTCTGTGGAGGCCTCAGGTTTCTTTGAGAACATTAGGAATCAAACAGAATCATAAAAAACAAGGAACACACCAGACAGGTCAGGGATAAAGTTGTGGAGAAAAGTAAAGAAGGGTTATGTTATAAAAAAAAATGGCCCAAGCTTTAAACATCTCACAGAGCAAGACTCATCATGGAATAGGAGTTAGGTGATTCAGTTTAAGCCAGTACACTATTAGTTAGGTGGAATGGAAGGTCACACTGTGGGACCAATGGGAAACATTATGATATGGGGGTAGAGAATTGTGGTGGAATTATACTGTGTGGGGGGAATGTACCACTATTTGGAGAGGTGTTAGGCCATCTTTCTGTATGGATAAAGCTGTATACTTGGTGTGGTACAATGCACTGTGTAGGCATCTTTGGGGCATCATACTATGTGAAGGGCATTGTTGGTTCATGTCAGACCTGGACACAGGATAATGTCATGGAGTGTGATGGGACCACTAGGGGCAGAGAAGCCTAAACTATCCTCAGGCTAGGGGTCCCTGGCTGACCCTGATCCTAAAGGTATGTCTGAGGGTGATTAATTCGGTCCGCCTTCTTTGCCCTAGCTCCTGAACAACCCTTGTCTAGTGGCCCCCCCTCCCTATACCCAGGATTAACCACCGGGACAGGGGTGGTTAATCCCACACAAAAAATACACAAACAGGGGAAAACCAAAACTCAAACTCACAGCAATCACTCACAGAGGTATAGACAATACAGGATTCAGGAGGAAAATAAAGGAAGGAAGAAAGGAAACAATCAGACAAGAGTATTTCCACAACACATCAAAAAGTACATAGCAGTTCACCAGCAGCAGGATATCAAAGCACAAGGATTGGGATTGCATAAAGCTATTATCGGCATGGGAGAGCAGGCTCCACCATCTTAAAAAGGGCGGCAGTGAATGTGATAGGTCTCCTGCAACAAAAACTTTCCAGATTGTATTGTGCCCTGTAGTCAGTCTGATGTTCTTCTTCAGTAACTCTAAAATACCTAAAAATCATTAACAAAAGTTGAAAGATTAAACTTGACTAGGTCTAAACTTTTTGGAAAAACTGATAAAAAAGCAAACTGTTACAAACAGGTCCAATAATAAAAGATTTGTGGATTTCAGGTCTCTGCTCATGTAAAGTGCTAGGGAGGGGCAGTCGTGGGCGAGGGTCATGGTGGACCTCAACCTACTCCGCCAGAGTATAAACACAGGGGGCAGAGTGGAGTGGGTGTTATGCGCTGTGGAGGTGATACCTCTCAGCTGCCGTTTGTCTGAGTCCTGTTCATTTCTATGGGCCTTGTGTCCCGCTTGGACAGGAATGAGACAGACACATAACATTTGCTTCACTTTACTAAACAGCTTGCCGGCTGACAGTTTCAAACGGTTCACAACAACTTGTCATCATCATTATCTTTCAGGTACATGAACTCCAGCATCCGGCTCGGCTTTGCAGTAATGGCCGTAATGGGGTGACTTAACCTTCCGCTTTGGATCCACTCCCCCACCATGGTGGTGATACATTCTACTCGGCTAACGCACAGAAGGACCCACTTGCCCTCCCGCCACAACTGCTTTCCCAAAGGTATCGGCAGATAATGCCTCAAGTAGGAGCACCCCAATTTCTCCTCACATCTCCATGACACTCTGGACTTATGTCCTGCTGCAATAGAGTCCCCTCTGACAACTTTGCTTCTCTTCCTGTCTTTCTCTTGCTGTTCATGTAGCAGGGACCAGGGGATGGGGAAGGTTTGAGCTTCCTTCACTCCTTCAATCCTGTCCCTGTCACCTTCACCCTCCTGCACTCCACTCTGCTCTTCTGTCCCTCCTGGACTTCTCTCTCTTGATCTGCACTCTATACCAGCATTTCCCTATTTGCCTGTAACAGGAAGTTCCTTGTGCTGATGAGCCACCCTTTCACTTAAACCTTGCTGCCCTGTCATCTCCCAATCCATCCCTTCACTCGGAGGGACCCGGGACCCATGACCTCTAGTGGCAGCTGGCCGTACTACACAGGGAAAGGTACATTAATGCAGACAGTTTACTAAAATTCAATACATTTCATTTCTATCATTCACCAACAGGGAAGTGGGGCGGTAGGGCACTGGTCACCCTATTACACTCACCAACAATGATTTAAGGCTATGTGCCCACAGGAGTTTGTACCTGCGAATATATCCTCGCTCGCCGGAATCCACAGCTATTTGTAGCTGCAGTAGTACAGCAAAATAGCTGCGGTAAACCTGCGGACATTCATGCGACTTACCTGCGGAAGTCCCGGGCCTATCTCCATAGTGGAGGGCAGGGATTTCCGCAGGTAATTCCATAGAAATAATTGACATGCAATTACGTGCGGCTGTGGGACATCCGCAGCATATTCCACAGCCGCACGTATCCGCAGCATGGACACGTCCCATAGGATAACATAAGGATCCAGAAAATCCGCGGATTTTCCGCAGATAATCCACAGGTTTAATCTCACGTGGGCACATAGCCTAAAGGTCGCTTTACACGCTGAGACATCGCTAGCGATCGCACCCGCCCCTGTCGTTTGTGCGTCACGGGCAAATCGCTGCCCGTGGTGAACAATCTTGCTCATACGCGTCACACGCACATACCTTCCTAACGACGTCACTGTGGCCGGCGAACAACCTCTTTTTTAAGGGGGAGGTTCGTGCAGCGTCACAGCAACGTCACACAACGAGCCACCAATAGAAGCAGAGGGGCGGAGAGCAGCCGCAAATATTGCGCCCCTGACCTGGTCAGACACCACTGAGTACTGCACCCATGCTGGGGCAGTACTTTCAGGTAATCCTAAAGGCTGGAATAGGGTGTGTACACACAGACACATAGCGACCAGGTCTCCCACACCTTGAGAGGGGACCCTTGGGCAGACCCAAGAGGGGGCTTGCCTCCACATCTCATCAAGGGGTGTAGTGGAGGGGCTGGGAGCTAAGGTTGCAGAGGCTGTCAGGAAAGAAGGGGAGTGAGCCAGTCTGTTAGTGGAGCGCAGCAGTTGCTAGGAGACGCAGGCGCACACACACCCTAGTCAGACCCTGCACGTGAAGTAGCCGTTAGTGGGGGAGAGCGGTTACCAGTCGGTCAGTCAGAAAGACGCTGAGGGAGTCAGTCGGTTGAATACGGGGACTCCTGGTGACTAGGCATGCACGGGGAACGGCTCCCTAGAGTAGACGTCCATTTATTGATCTGCTAAACCTGCTGGTGAGGGGAACTACAAGTGACTCACCAACCATCTAGAGTCCCAGCCTCAGCAGCAATGAGGGGGCCCATAAGAGGGATCGAGCCTGGAGCCATCTCACTTGGTCCACGCTGCCGGAAAATGGGCCAAAAAGGGGAGAAAAGGCAGTAGCAACTTCCCTGGATGAATCCCATGGTATTTCAAGTCAGGGGTTATCCGAAACAAGAAGTGCTAGGAAGGAGAGTTAACGGTTTTAATTAGACCGGCCTAAAGGATACCTGGTTTCACCTGGTTAATCTCAGCATCGCCCGGGTACCTCACAAAACCATCCAAAAGTGAGTAAAAGCAAGTTGAAAGACTTTCCGGACTGAGCCGGAGTTATTCTGGGACCTGTTGTTCTACACACCCGAGCCCCTAGGGCCAGCCACACTCACGGGAGGCCACACCATCCGTCTGCAGACTCCATCAGCCCCAGACGCTCGTTAAAACTGCAGTGGCGGTCACCCATATCCCTGACCGCAAACCGTGAGTGGCGTCACGACTCATATTCATACAACACTGACATACCTGTTGCCAGAAATACCAAAGTGAAGACCCTGTGGCGTAACTGAAGGTGGAGTGATGTCCCTGAGGCGACTGCTGCAGGTGGGCTTCTGTAACGTCCTGGTGGTGGATTCACTAGGCTGTGCACTGGACTCCCCCAGTGAGGCAACCCGGAGCTAACCCCTATATAGGGACTGTCCGATCACCCCACCAGAGGGCCTAGATGCACGGTAGCCGGAACACTAGGGGTACGAGTCCTTCAGGGATTTGCAGGGAATGTCTGAGCTCAAAGGCACTGTGGGCAGGACGGATGGCGGGATCAGGTGCCGGGTAGGAACAGCAGACGGGGTCCGGGTCCAGTGAGCCGTGCAGGCGGATGTACCAGGTGGAGTCAGGGATCGGTGACGGGAATAGACTGACGGAAGATGACGGGATCTCAGCAGACGGTCACCGGGAGACTTCCTGGAGAACCGGTAGTCAGGACCAGCGGACGGAGTCTGTGGACGAGACAGTGTTAACGGAGAGACAAAGCACAAGGGGACCTGAGCACCTAGCTTAGGGAACACGTTGAACAGGCACCGCCCACCAGAAAAGGGAAGTCTTATATACCCTGTACCTGTATCTGTCATAACCTGTTCCCGGGACGCTGGCCATTTAAGACAAGGTGAGTGAGCGCGTGCGCGCCCTAATGCGCATGCGCGAGGCTCGGGTGCCGGAGGCCAGTACAGGACACTGTGAAGGAGATGCAGGGGAGCCAGACAGCGTGTCCTGGATCGCAGGAGGACGACGCCGGAGCCGGCGGGCGGGAGGCACGGAGGACGCAGAGGAGGAGTGAGAGAAGCAGCCGCGGGCAGAGGGACCGTGAGTGGCAGGCGGCGCCGGGGACCGGGAAGCGTGACAGCTTCACATCTGGCGTCACGAACAGGATCAAGGACTAGACCTGTTTAGACAGGTGACAGTGTGCCTCAGCGGTCCGATCGAAAAATTTGAACCGCCGCCATTTTGTCACCGTTAAAAGTGCGCGATTTAAAAAGCTGCAGCCCGCACAGAAGAAAAGGTAACCGCCCACGGAGAGGAGTGGCTGGCCTAGCATGAGAAGAGTGCTCTGACACAGTGAAAGGAGAAGATGGGGCGGATCTGTCCCCGGAATGCGGCGACGTTCCAGTCCTGTGGGAGAACAGCCAAAAATGAAACTAAGACAAAAGCGTGACCAGAACATGATGAGCAACGACAGAGACAAGATGGCATCAGCGGAAGGTGAAAACAAGGAGCCGGGATGGACCAGGCCCATGACTGCAGAAGAGCTGGAGGCAGAAGTGGGAAGAATTGCCGACGGTATGGAAGAGCAGAGCAGGCGAGAGATAGCCGCTTGGAAGAAGAAAATGATAATGGCAATTAGAAACCTGCGGTTGTCAGTGCAGCGAGGCCCGCCTGGAGGCACTGCCCACACTCAACTGGAGTCACTGTCAGCAATAGCGACCCTGCTACGGGATGTCTCCAGCATGAATCTGAGTGAGTGCAAAACCGCCCCTGTTCCACCTGGTATGCTGACCCCACCGGCATTGTCATCAGAGGCCGGTGTGATGTCCGGTGCGATGCCCGATGCGATGTCTGGTGCGATGTCCGGTGCGATGCCCGATGCGATGACTGGTGCGATGCCTGAAGCGATGTCCGATGCGATGTCCGGTGCGATACCCGATGCGACACCTGATGCAACGCCCGCGGCCAGACCAGACCAGGCCGCAACGCCTTCTGTCCCAGTTGCCCGACCAGAGGTGGTCACAGCGCCCCAGTCGCTGACTGGGGATACAGCTGCTACACCCAGACCAGAGGTGGTCCCAGTGCCCCAGTTTCTGACTGGGGAACCAGCACCTGCGCTCCGACCTGAAGCGGACAAAGAACTGGCTCGGCTAAAGAGAGAACTGAATGCTCTGTACCCAACACACCTGGTGGAAAGGTACCTGATCCACAAGCTGCCATCCCAACCTGAAGCGGTCACAGCACCCTCTCCGCTGGGGAGGGATTCATCGTCCTGCATGGCTGCTGAAAGCTCATCCCCATAGCTGCTACCCAGCCGACCGGAGGAGGACGCAGCACCCTCAGAGAGAGGGAAGCCAGGAGGCCGTGCTGCTGTTCCCCCAATGACCGGAAGAGGTCGCAGCACCCTCCACCAGGGAGGGAGAAGAGGTTCAGCCACCATCACTGTTGTTCCCCAGCCGACCGGAGGAGGTCGCAGCACTCTCTGAGAGAGAGGGCGGCCAGGAGGCCACGCTGTTGTTCCCCCATCGATTGGAGGAGGTCGCAGCACCCCCTGCCAGGGAGGAAGAACAGGTTGCATATAGTAACGGCATGTATGTTACCTGGTTGCCTGCTGATGACCAGGTGATGGTAATGTGGAGACCAGCCCGCAGAGAGCGGCGGCGAGTAAGAGCTATCTAAAATGTCTTTACAGAAAAAGTTTAGTTTAAAAATGTTATTGTAATGACCAGTTAAGTAACGTTCAAGAGATTGTACCCGCAAGGACTGTTGCGAGAACTTGTTAAAATATTTTATTTAGCATCTGGTTACATGCACTTTATAAATGGACCACAGGCTATGAACTGGCTATAGCCACAAACTCTCGCAGTGTAAAAAGTTACCTCAGTGGTACCAACCCTCAGAGTGTGCCTGTTTATGGGGCATGGCTCTGCACCACCAGGGAGCACACCTGTTTATGGAGCCTGCTCTCCAACACCAAGCGAGCACGCCTGTTTATGGGGCCTGCTCTCCAACACCAAGGGGGCACGCCTGTTTATGGGGCCTGCTCTCCAACACACAGAAGCTGGTACGCCTGTTTATGGGGCCTACCCTACACCACCATCCTCAGGAGAGGAAGATTGGAGGAAAGGTCTGGAATATAGATGGCCCAGACCTGGTCACCAAAGGGACCGGTGACCTGCCTCCTGGAAGTTTCTGGGTGGGTCCAGAACTTGTGGGTGGTGGGTGGTGGTGGGTGGTGGTGGAATAGTACTTGGTATGTTTTAAATGTAAATAACTCCCTTGTGTGGGAAAAGTTGTATTTAATTTTCTTGTCTTTGCAGCCCGAGGACGTGCTGTTGATAACCAAGGGGGAATGTGGCGCCCCTGACCTGGTCAGGCACCACTGAGTACTGCACCCATGCTGGGGCAGTACTTTCAGGTAATCTTAAAGGCTGGAATAGTTTGTGTACGCACAGACACATAGCAACCAGGTCTCCCACACCTTGAGAGGGAACCCTTGGGCAGACCCAAGAGGGGGCTTGCCTCCACATCTCATCAAGGGGTGTAGTGGAGGGGCTGGGAGCTAAGGTTGCAGAGGCTGTCAGGAAAGAAGGGGAGTGAGCCAGTCTGTTAGTGGAGCGCAGCGGTTGCTAGGAGACACAGGCGCGCGCACACCCTAGTCAGACCCTGCACGTGAAGTAGCCGTTAGCGGGGGAGAGCGGTTACCAGTCGGTCAGTAAGAAAGATGCTGAGGGAGTCAGTCGGTTGAATACAGGGACTCCTGGTGACTAGGCATGCACGGGGAACAAGTCCCTAGAGTAGACGTCCATTTATTGATCCTATTTAGCTGTCGGAATCGCTTTTCTTCCACTCGCAGTGAGTGCCCCCTGGTCCTTAGTATTGTCTTTTGAAGAAATAAGTCATGTGCCAGTCCTTTATATTGACCACACATGTATTTATAGATATAAATGAGATCTCCTCTGAGACGTCTTTTTTCTAAGCTAAACATATCTAACTTTTTCAACCTCTCATCATACGGGCGGCCTCCATCCCTTGTAGTAGTCTAGTTGCCTGCCTTTGAACTGACTCTAACTTCTGAATGACCTTTATAAAATGTGGAGCCCAAAACTGGATCCCATATTCCCTATGTGGCCTTACAAGTGATTTATAGAGGGGTAACAATACGTTGGGATCACGGGATCTAATCTCTCTTTTTATACACCCTAGAATCTTGTTTGCTTTTGCAGCTGCTGCCTGACATTGAGTGCTGCTGCTCAGCTTATTTGTAATGAGAATACCCAAGTCCTTCTCCTGTTCTGTAGTCCCCAGTTTACTTCCATTAAATGTATACGCAGTTATAGGATTACTCCGTCCTAGGTGCATTACTTTACATTTATCAACATTAAATCTCATTTGCCAAGTATCTGCCCATTCTGACATCTTATCCGGATCTTTTTGTAATATTGTACTATCAAAGTCAGTTTTTAATATCCTACATAGTTTGGTGTTATCAGCAAGGACTGACACTTTACTATCAATCCCATCCACAAGGTCATTAATAAAGAGATTAAAAAGACTTGGTCCTAGCACAGATCCCTGCGGCACCCCACTGCTGACTATAGCCCATTAAGAGAATGTACCATTTATGACTACTCTTTGTTTCTTATCTTTTAGCCAATTGTTCCAAGAGTGGAGATTACATTTTAGAAGGAGCGCCATAATCCTAAATGATGATAATTCCCCAATCACTTTCCCCAGAAAATCTCTCTGATGCAGCAAAAGCGTAGCCTAAAACGGTAAAAGTGGAAGTACTGTAGAAAAAAGTTGGTACAAGAGGCACAAATTTTATATTATAGTCAAAAAGGTTAGGAAACGGAGATGATGGGCAAACCAGAACATGCACCAGGGGTCACCAACAATCTTGGCCTAAAAAAACCTTTTGGCACCAATTGAGCTTTTCTTTTGCTAACCCTTTAAATTGAAAAAAATATACTTTGTACTCACTTATATAGCAAAATCATATTCCATAGCGCTTTACAGAGGTGATCATCACTGTCCACATTGCAGGTATCACTATGTCTTTGGAGTGTGGAAGGAAACCAGAGAACCCAGAGGAAACCCACAGGGAGAACACACAAATTGCTAGCAGATGTCCTTGGTAGGATATGAACCCAGTACCCCAGTGCTGCAAAGCAATTGTGCTAACCACTGAGCCATCACACAGTGCTAACCACTGAGTCACCATACAGTGCTAACCACTGAGCCCATGTACAGTGTTAACCACTGAGCCACCATACAGTGTTAACCACTGAGGCACTGTACAGTGTTAACCACAGAGCCAACGCGGTGTTAACCACTGAGCCACCGTACAGTGCTAACCCCTGAGCCACCGTAGTGTTAACCATTGAGTCACCGTACAGTAATAACCACTGAGCCACCAAATAGTGTTAAGTACTGTGCCACCATACAATGCTAACCACTGAACCACCGTATAGTGCTAATCACTGAGCCATCACACTGAGACACCATGCAGTGCTAACCACAGAGCCAATGTACAGTACTAACCACTAAGCCACCGTACGGTGCTAACCACTGAGTCACTATATAGTGCTAACCACTGAGCCACGTACAGTGCTAACCACTGAGACACCATACAGTGTTAACTACAGAGCCACTGTACAGTGCTAACCACTGAGGCATTATAGTATTAACCACTGAGCCACCACACAGTGCTAACCCATGAGCCACCATACAGTGTCAACCACTGAGCCATCCAAATACAGTGTTACGGATGTGACTCAACCAGTCACTCTTTGGATCTGACTGCTGTTCCAAATTATAATGTCATGAGTGCACGCGAGAAAGAACGATAACAGACACTATATTGGTTATGGACCTTCTCCATGACAGACCCTGAGGCAACTGGTCTTCATTGTTTAAAACTTTTCACAGCTCTTCAAAAGTGAAGGGTGTGGACAAAATACAGTCCAATCAAGTATCGTAGGTCGGGGCTTCAAGACATATAGAAATATGCATATCCTCTTTGATTTGGTCAGTCCAGGCTCCAGGAACTTCCTTTTGTTTAACACCTCGGGTGTAGACAGGATATGGCAGCCATCTTTAAAATTACATGTGCTGGTATACTGTATTAAGGAAAAATCACTGAAGATGCAATATACTGTATATATATATACATGTTAGTAAGGAACAAAAGCGTTCATAAATATGTGTGTTAGTTTACATCTACTAAACTATATACCTGAGTCTATGAAATGGCTGAATTAAGTATTTCTGGTTACTTAATTCTCATCCCCAACAGTCCCCCCTAAAGACTTATTTCTGCCATTTCCAAATTCTAAGGGTACTGTGTTCCCTTAGGAAGAGAGGTAGTAAGACCTGTCGGAAAAACCTGCCTAACTGAACGTTGAGGCATGGGCGGAGAGGGGTAAGGGTTTTCTTCACCAGTTTGAGACCAAGGACTCCTAGGCGAGTCCTCACTAGAGTTGAGCGCGGTTCGCGGTTCGAGGTTCTCCAGTTCGAGCCTCGAGTGATTTTGGGGGCTGTTCTAGATCAAACTAGAACTCGAGCTTTTTGCAAAAGCTCGATAGTTCTAGATACGTTCGAGAACGGTTCTAGCAGCAAAGAAAACAGCTAATTCATAGCTGGCTTTCCGCTGTAATAGTGTAAGTCACTCTGTGACTCACACTATTATGAAATTTCAGTGTATAGTGTGCGGGAACAGCGCATTCAGATCACTGCTGTTTGGATAATGGCGATCGCCATTTTTTTTTTTTTTCCTTGTCTTCCTTCCCTAAGCGCGCACGTGTAGTGGGGAGGGCCAGCATGTCAGCCAATCCCAGACACACACACAGCTAAGTGGACTTTTAGCCAGAGAAGCAACGGCATGTGTGATAGGATGTCCATGTCACATGTCCCTGCATTATAAAAACGGACATTTTCCTCCAGCACGCCATTATCTGCCTTCTGCGTCCTTGGTGTCAGACATCACTGGCGCAGCTCCGTTCTGAGTCCTATCGCCGATACTGCTGTATGCGCTCCATACACAGCGCTGGACAGCTTAGGGAGAGCACTTTCTATCAGTCCTTTTAAGGGCTAATACCGGCAGGGTCAGAGCCATAGGTGACAGGTCCTGAAAACAGAGTTTAACAGCTACACAAGATGACAGCGTCTGTGTAGCTAAGGTCAGGGATTTCCTCGCTGCATTTCCCCATTAGGAGGGATAGAAAGGCAGGCTTCCATTCCTCTACCCAGAGACCCACAACCCTGCCACTGTACCCTCCTGTCCTTTGCACACTCCAACTCATTGTTACTAAGCCATTATACTAGCAAACACTGAGTGAACTTAGTGGCATCCTTAACGTGGCTGTTGGACTGCTGTATTGCCCCAGTAGTGCAAAGATATTTGCAGCACGTCTGCCTGCATTGCACACTCAAACTCATTGTAGCTAAGCCATTATACTAGCAAACACTCAGTGTACCTAGTGGCATCCTTAACGTGGCTATTGGACTTCTGTATAGTCCCACTAGTGCAAAGATATTTGCAGCACGTCTGCCTGCATTGCACACTCAAACTCATTGTAGCTAAGCCATTATACTAGCAAACACTGAGTGAACCTAGTTGCATCCTAAACGTGGCTATTGGACTTCTGTATAGTCCCACTAGTGCAAAGATATTTGCAGCACGTCTGCCTGCATTGCACACTCAAACTCATTGTAGCTAAGCCATTATACTAGCAAACACTGAGTGTACCTAGTGGCATCCTAAAACGTGGCTATTGGACTTCTGTATTGTCCCACTAATGCAAAGATATTTGCAGCAACTCTGCCTGCATTGCACACTCCAACTCATTGTAGCTAAGCCATTATACTAGCAAACACTGAGTGAACCTAGTGGCATCCTAAACGTGGCTGTTGGACTTCTGTATAGTCCCACTAGTGCAAAGATATTTGCAGCACGTCTGCCTGCATTGCACACTCCAACTTATTGTAGCTAAGCCATTATACTAGCAAACACTGAGTGTACCTAGTGTCATCCTAAACGTGGCTATTGGACTTCTGTATAGTCCCACTTGTGCAAAGATATTTGCAGCACGTCTGCCTGCATTGCACACTCCAACTCATTGTTACTAAGCCATTATACTAGCAAACACTGAGTGTACCTAGTGGCATCCTAAACGTGGCTATTGGACTTCTGTATAGTCCCACTAGTGCAAAGATATTTGCAGCACGTCTGCCTGCATTGCACACTCCAACTCATTGTTACTAAGCCATTATACTAGCAAACACTGAGTGTACCTAGTGGCATCCTAAACGTGGCTATTGGACTTCTGTATAGTCCCACTAGTGCAAAGATATTTGCAGGACCTCTGCCTGCATTGCACACTCCAACTCATTATAACTAAGCCATTATACTAGCAAACAGTGCTGCCAGTTTAAGGGCCGTAGTTGCATTGTCAGTGATAATTATTGTTGTTTATTCTGCTGTTAATAAAGCTAGACCACCACTGCAATCTACACCACCTCTCAATTTTTACTACCACATTTTAAGTGCACAATCTTGTCGCAATCAAAATGAGTGGCAAAATGACAGATGCTGGTGGAAAGGGTAAGAGGCGTGTTGGAAAAGGAAAAAAAGGGTTTGTCCGTGGGGAAGGTGGAAAAGCTCCATTAACATCTGCTGAAGATAGACAATCTACCAGCAAAAGTAAGATGTCTACTACTTACCGTGGACAATCCGATGTGCTCCCTTTTTTACGGACACGGACAACTGGAACAAAGGTAGATGATGGCCAAAAAAGGAAAATGCTTGAATGGATCTCAAGTGGTCCAACAAGTGCCCTCTCCGCCACCTCAACTACCGCATCCAAAAACCACCAGTCCTCTGAGTTGTCATCCCAATCAAACTTGCTTTCTCCCAGCTCTGAAGTCTCCATCCGCCCTGCACAGTATGGTGGAACTGAGATGGCTGAGTCTGCAGAGCTGTTCAGTCACACTATAGCCTGGGAATCAGAGGTCTGCTCCCAAGCTACAGTGAGTACAGAACAGGAAATGGTCTGCAGTGATGCCCAGAACCTTTGTGACTCTGATTCAGGCCGTGAGGACCAAGTTTCTGAGCATAATGTTGACCCTTTTTCACAAACTGTAATACCTGTTGTTATAGACAATGAGGAACATACTGATGACGATGAGACGCAGATACCAGATTGGGATGACAACTTAAATATTTGGTCAGGGCAAGAAGAGGCTCGGTCTGAGGGTGAGGGGAGTGCAAACACAACAATTGATGAGGAAGTTCTAGATACCACCTACTGTCAACCCACAGTCAGGCACTCGAGGAGGTCAACAGAGATGGTGGAGGAGGATGTAACTGATGACGAAGTTACCTTGCGCCTTCCTGGACAGAGTCGGAGTACTGGTAGCACGTCTACAACTGCATCCTCAGCCACCACTCTGCCTCTGAGCACTAGTCGGGGTGGATCAACAGGTCACATGCCCTCTAAGCCTTGCCTAGCCTGGTCCTTTTTTGACATAGCAAAAGATCGCCCAAATTATGTGATCTGTAAAATTTTTCATGGTTCTCTTAGTAGAGGTCAAAACCTCAGCAGTTTGACAACTTCTTCCATGAATCGTCACATGAATAAATATCATATGTCCCGGTGGGAAGCTCACCGTGCTGCAATGTGGCCTAGCAGAGCGAACCATCCACCGCCTGCCCCTTCCAATGCATCCGCGCGCTCTTCATCTTCTAGGACTGTGGGGACAGCTGTCACACCTGGTTTTCCACGCACAACTTCCACCACTGTAACCGCAACAGGCAGTTTGCTTGTTAGGTCGTCAGTTGGTTTGGAAGGGGAAACAAGTGCGTGTGTACAGCTCTCTCAGACATCGATAGCACCAACGTTGGATGAAGGCGACATCATGTCTCCGCCTGCACTTTCCTCACAAAGCTGCATTTTTCCAGGGACACCCTACTCAACACCGTCTACACACAGCAGCCAGATCTCTGTCCCTCAGATGTGGACAAATAAAAGGCCATTTCCTGCGACCCATGACAAAGCTAAGAGGTTGACTTTATCCCCCTGTAAGCTCTTGGCTACCGAAATGCTGCCTTTCCGCCTGGTGGACACACAGGATTTTAGAGACCTTATGTCTGTTGCTGTGCCCCAGTACCAGATGCCCAGTCGACACTACTTCTCTAAGAAAGGTCTGCCCGCGCTACACCAGCATGTCGCACACAACATCACCACTTCCTTGAGAAACTCTGTGTGTCAACGGGTGCATTTCACCACCGATACTTGGACCAGTAAGCATGGACAGGGACGTTACATGTCGCTGACTGGGCACTGGGTAACTATGGTGATAGATGGTGAAGGGTCTGCTGCACAAGTCTTGCCATCCCCACGACTTGTGTGTCAATCCTCTGTCTGTCCAAGTTCCGCCACTGCTTCTGCCTCCTCCACCTCATCTGGGTCCTCCACCTCCACCCCAAGCCTGCCTGGTCAGGCCACCAGCGTTCTCACTGCGCAGAAGAAATCACGCATCCCTCATTACTATGCTGGCAGCAGAGCGCAACGGCATCAGGTGGTCTTTAGCTTGACATGTCTTGGGAATAAGAGTCACACAGCTGAGGAGTTGTGGTCAGCTCTGCGGTCCGAGTTTAATAAATGGTTGTCTCCACTCAACCTGCAGCCTGGTAAGGCCGTGTGCGACAATGCTGCAAACCTGGGTGCGGCCCTTCGCCTGGGCAAGGTGACACACGTGCCTTGTATGGCTCACGTGTTGAACCTTGTTGTCCAGCAATTCTTAACACACTATCCCGGCCTAGATGGCCTTCTGACCAGGGCACAAAAACTGTCTGCTCACTTCTGCCGTTCAACCGCCACAGCTGAGCGACTTGCATCGCTCCAGAAGTCTTTCGGCCTGCCGGTTCATCGCCTGAAATGCGATGTGCCGACACGCTGCAATTCGACTCTCCACATGTTACAGCGACTGTGGCAGCACCGTTGAGCCCTGGTGCAATACGTCATGACGTATAGCCTGGGCCAACGAGATGCAGAGGTGGGGCAGATCACCCTGATGGAGTGGTCTCAGATCAAGGACCTATGCACCCTTCTGCAGAGTTTCGACATGGCGACGAATATGTTTAGCGCTGACAATGCCATTATGAGCATGACAATTCCAGTCATTTACATGCTGGAGCACACGCTAAACACTATTCGGAGTCAGGGGGTGGGACAACAGGAAGGGAGGAACTACAGGAGGATTCATGCGCAAGACACAACAACATCACCAAGGTCCAGACGTTCATCATCACCAAGGCGGCAGGCATGGGACTGTCAAGGGAGGAATTTTGGGTCAAGACTGCTAATGGAGTCTTCGTTTAGGATCCAGAGACGGTGTCCCATTAATGCTGTATACCAGTGCCGATATATATCAATGTATATAAGACAAAGAACACACAGACAACATGCTCTCTCCTTGAGTCAGCAATACCCACTGAGCTCATTATTATATTGAAAGAAACTTAATTATTACAGAAGGCACCTTCGGCCTTGAAAGTGATACACAGAGTTTATGGGAGTGTTACTCCCCTATTTCTCCCAACAGATTTTCATTAAAACATTCTTTCTATGTGAACATTACTGATAAGACTTTGTAGCTTCTTCATCGTCTTCAGTTAACTCCTTCATGATTATACAACTTTGAATTATACTATAGATCTGTGCAATTGCTACATAGACAGACAGATAATTATGCAACTACATTTATATTTTGATTATTTATATACACAGATATTCTTATTACGTTTGAACAGACAAGCTATAGCTCAGTGCCACCTCCAGAGTCCCCCCTTAATAAAATATATGTGAATATTATGTTAATTTTTAAATTTTAAAATTTTCCTAATGTTACTTTGCTCTACAGTATATTGTATATATACTAGTGACACCTTTGGACCCCTCCTAACTTCTTGGCCTCAGTTCCCACAGTGCAGTTCATGAGTACTATAGTACTTCCTTACATCAGTTTTCTTTGTATGGGCTTGGGGCGTAGATTTTTGACAGTTACCATAGAACCAATCTGTGTCTGCACTGGTGATGTATACAGAACTGAGGGGAAGGTGGCCATGGCCATAGCCTCATCCGTCCCTTTGTTACAAATCTTCTTACAGCAAGGCAGAATACAGTAAACAATTATAATAGCGATTAGCAGTACTAGTAATATCACTATACCTAACTGAATGAAAATACCCTTCAGGGAAGTCATCCATGAGAACCAGTCACTCCATGGGTCGGTCACCCCAGAATTTTCCTTCAACTCTTTGGAAAGGGAATTTAGTTGCTTTAGGGCCTGTGTCACTTTACCATTTGGACCTGTTTCGTCTGGGACATAAGTACAACAGGCCTCTCCTATCATTGCACAGACACCTCCTTTTTCTGCTAACAGCATATCCAGAGCCATCCGGTTCTGGTCGGCCAGCAGAGTAGTCTGACCCAACTGAGTAGCTAACCCAGTCAAAGCATCCCTGGAATAATTAACAAATCTCTGTTGATTATAGTAGAGGTAATTAATCCATGCGACATTCTTGTTCACAGAGATGATGGGGAGTAAGGACTCAAATCCCGCTGCTACTTCATCTCTGGCCTTATATTTATCTGGGACCCCCCTTGGGACTCCAATTACATCTATATATACATGGGGGTCCTCCATCAGATCATCGTTTGACACCGCTCTACGGGCTCTGGCTTTACCCTTGAACACTTGTTCTAGCTGCTCAAGAGTAACTCTATGATTTACAGGGGCTATTAAAATTGGCATTATCGCCTTCATTAGGGCACACTGTCCCGACCAAGGAGAATTAAGTCTGGTTCTTATGTTGAGATCAGCACACAACCAAAAAACATCTGCTACAGATTGAGTATGATTCTGAGCAAGCATAGTCACATTAGCATCATCAGCTTCAGTTATATTTTGGGAACAATATCCCGGCGGAAAGTACCCATATTTTCTCTGGGCTTGGTGATTCTCTATAGTTATACAAGTATAATTACCAGGGTAGACAGTAATTCCCTGTCCAAGCTGGGGAGCTGTAGTTACAATGGGATATTTATCCTTCCACTTTTGACATTCATCTCCCCCCTCAGTGGTATTAGAATACAGACTGAGGAAACAATTAAGTATTTTATTTCCAATATTTATGGGCACAGATCCAAGATGTGGGCGGGCAGAAGCACACACATAGCAATCAGATATATTACTGGACTTTGCAGTATATTGAGTCCACTGAAGCCACATATTCGTATCTGTAAATCCTGTTTCTACAATAAAGGACTCAGTGGTGGATAATTGAACAGCTGTTCCCGCCGGGATTGGTTTTCCCAAAATTTTCCCAGGGATCAAAGGGTTAGTTTGGGGTCCTTGAGGGTGATCATTATTGTCTCTCAACATTACATGTCCCAAGTATAAGGTTGAAGACCCCCGCGATTGCCACACCCCCAGAGCATATATCCCCAGATCGCAGGATTGAGAATTTTCAAGATTCAAAACAAGTGAAGAACAGCTGTTTCCCCGATTTCCGGTATCACAGATATTGCCTTTCAAACACAATTTGGGATTAGATAGAGTCAGGCGAGTTTTTAAGGTCCGGCCATCCGGCGGAGGGCTTTTACAGTGGAGAATATCACCCGGATTATATTTCCAGTCTCTTCCCGTAGTCCAACCCACATTACTCCATGATCTACAGTTCATATTACCCACTGTTGTTTTACATAGGTAAAAATTAAATATAGACCCTGACTTCCAGTACATCCCTCCACATTCTACCACTTGGCAGAAATCAAAGAAAAAGGTGTTCACTGATAAATTGTGATTGACCCAAAGTTCATAGGGCTTCTTTCCAGGATTCCTGACTTCCAGTGTTGCAATTATCAAGACATGGTACAAAAGAAGAATATAGCTGAGAAATCTCATCTTATCTCTCAACTGGAACAAGTTTACAGTGAGATGCGTGAATCCAAGTCCCCCTTCCTTCAAGCTTTACAGATGTGGGGGTCACCAACAGCACTTGGTACGGGCCGTCATACAATGGTTCCAGGCAATGTCTCTTAACGTGTCTTTTGACCCACACCGAATCTCCTGGTTTCAGACGGTGGCAGGCCTCATCACCTGTAGAATCTGGGAGAGAGGAAGACACTATTGCATATGTATTAGTTAATTCTTTAGCAAGATTAATCACAAACTGCACAACTTTATCATTTGATTCTGACAATTCCTGGGGGCTAAACCCTGCAATAGGAGGAATTGACCCAAACAAAATCTCATAAGGAGACAACTTGTGTTTTGCTAACGGAGTGGTTCTTACATGATACAAAGCAATTGGGAGAAGATCTGGCCAGCCTTCAGCCGACTCCTGCATCATTTTAGTCAATTTTCTCTTAAGGGTGCCATTCATCCTTTCCACCTTCGCATTGGATTGAGGATGATACGGGGTATGCAGGGCAACTTGTGATCCAACTACAGTCAATAGTTCTTGATAGACAGTTGCTGCAAAGGCAGGTCCTTGGTCACTTTTAATTACTTCAGGTACTCCATATCTGCATACAACTTCACTGATTAGTCTCTTTACTGTTGTTTTAGCCGTCATATTGGTCACTGGAAATGCTTCCGGCCAACTGGAGAAAACGTCCACTGCTACTAGGCAGTATTCATATCTTCCAGACTTGGGCAGTTGAATGTGATCAACTTGGATCCTCTGGAACGGGTACAGGGGTTTTGCTAGATGTTTAGGTGGAACTTCTTCTGTCCTCCCAGTGTTACAGGTTTGACAAACATGGCAGCTCTTGTTGTAGACAGCAAGCATGGTAGATATGCCTGGAGCATGAAAGAACTTGCGTATCACCTCCAGACTGTGGTTTTTCCCCCTGTGGGTGGGACCATGTCCCCAGGCAGCTATGGCGGCATACATCCTTCTAGGAAGGCATGGTAGACTGTTGACCTTCCAGATATCACCTTCCAGCTTGGCTCCTTCTTTCTTCCATGCCTGCAGTTCTTCTCTTGTGACTAGTCTTTGCTCTGCCTTGAGCCGATCCATTGGTGTTCTACCAATATTTACACAGTCTCTGGGATCCTCTGGAACAGCTAAAGAGAGATCTTGTAGAATCTTTTCCCTCTGTGCTCTGGTCGTGACCATAGCCATATGGTATTCAAATTCTTCCACTTTCATCAAAGCAGCTTCTTTAGCTTTCTTGTCAGCATAGGCATTTCCTCTGGCAATTTCTGTGGTCTGGGGTCCATGGGCTTGGACCTTCAAGATAGCAACTTGTCTTGGCCTGGACAGGGCAAACATCAGTCTGCGGACACATTCTGCATTTTTGACTGGAGTTCCTGCTGCAGTGATGAACCCTCTGTTTGCCCATATGACCCCGAAATCGTGAGCGATGCCGTAAGCATATCGAGAGTCTGTGTATACGTCCGCTGTAGCGTCCTCGGCGTAGGTACAGGCTTCAGCCAATGCCACAAGTTCTGCTTCTTGGGCAGACATCCGGGCAGGGAGTGCTGCAGCTTTGATCACTGACATAGAAGTGGTTACAGCATAACCTGTATGAAAGGTACCCTTTTCATCAGCAAATCGTGAGCCGTCTGTAAACAGGGTGTAGTCTGGACTTTCAAGCGGGTGTTCAAAAACATTATCCGGCGTGACAGTTTCTTTCTCCATCTCCTGGCAGCAGTCATGATATGCAACTTCATTCTCCTCACTATCCCCCCTTGAAAGTGGAAGAAGCGTGGCTGGGTTGAGGGTAGTACATCTGTGAAGAGTCACATTATCAGGCATCAGGAGTGAGCACTGGAGGCGCAGGTGACGTTGGTGAGAGAGGTGCTTTGGTTGAGTTAGCTTGAGTATGGCCGCTATGTCATGGGGTGCAAAGACTTTAGTTTCATGACCCAGGACAATGTCAGCAGTCTTATCAAGAAGCAACTGTGTAGCGTGTACAGCTCTAAGACAGGTGGGAGATGCGCGGGCCACAGGATCCAGTCTTGCTGAATAATAGCCAACAGGGCGTTGCCTTGCACCATGCCTCTGGGTAAGAACTCCAGCCGCGTGTCCAGCATTCTCTGATACATAGAGATAAAATGGCTTTGTGTAGTCCGGGATGCCCAACGCAGGGGCCGAGGCAATCTGGTCTTTAAGCATTTTAAAAGACAGTCTCATGTACTTGAACTGATCTGGATTGTCACATTGATAAAAGGAAGTCCCGTGTTTAAGTCCATCATAAAGGGGTTGCATAGTCCTTGAAGCATCAGGTATCCATTGTCTGCAGTAAGTAATTAGTCCCAGAAACTTCTGAAGATCTGTGAACGTCTTGGGAAATGGCATCTGTTGTATAGCAGTCTTCCGGTCTTCTGTGAGATGTCTGGCACCCCTAGAGATACAATGGCCAAGAAAGATGACCTGTGACCGGCAGAATTGTAGTTTAGAGCGGGAAACTCTACAATCCAATTCTGATAGATGCTTGAGAAGTGACACAGAGAAGGCACGGCACTGATCCTCAGTTACAGCACAGAGTAATAAATCATCCACATACTGCAAAAGGGTCACATCAGAATTTGCAACAATCCAAGGTAAAAGGCACATCGTAAGACAACGTGTAAACTGATTGGGGCTATTTTGAGCACCTTGTGGCATAACCGTCCAAGTATATTGGGCACCCCTAAAAGTGAACGCAAATAAATACTGACAGTCTGGATGCAGAGGTACACTGAAAAATGCATTTGTCAAATCGACAACAGTAAACCACCCTGTCTCATTGGGAACATTAGACAACAGAGTATGTGGGTTTGGTACAACAGGTGTCTCTAACTCTGTGGCAGCATTAACAGCTCTGAGATCTTGAACTAGGCGGTATCTTGGGGGATCTCCTGGGGCTGATTTCTTTTTGACCGGATAAAGGGGTGAATTGCAAGGGGAAACACAGCGTATTAGTGCTCCACTTTGTAACAAACTGTCAATTTGGGCCTGTAGACCTACTTCTTGGGCTGATTTCAAGGGATACTGTGATACTCTGGGAAGAGGCACACCTGGCTTCAGGTAGATCCTTACTGGATCTACAGGGAGTTTACCCACATCATCTGGCCCTTTTGACCACAATTTATCAGGGACTGTTAAAAGCTCCGGATGGTCTACATCAGATTCACCAGCGCATATCATAGAAAGCATCACAGTGGGGAGTGCCTGTAGGAGACAAGTCTCTTCACACCCTTCTGGGGAATTTGGTTTTGTCAGGGTGAGAGTGATACCTCCTTCTCCATCATAATTTATGGCGGCCTTTAATTTATTCAACAAATCAGATCCTAATAAATTGACTGGACAGGTTTTTGACAACACAAACTGGTTGTAAATTTCTGGGAAAGGTCCTACCGGTAGAGGAATGGTCAGGGTATGCGTAGTGGGTAATCCATCTACACCCACCAGGGTAAGGACATCATCAGAAAAAGGCAGGGTATAATCTGGTGGTATATCAGATATTTTAACAATAGAATTGGCCGCCCCAGTGTCCACCATGAATTTAATAGGGGCCCCTGCGACATCTAAAATTACAGATGTAGAAAACCCCTGGTTTGAACTGACCATCACGGTAGAATCTGGTTGGCCACACCTTCATTGTGGATTTATGTGCTGCAGGTTTTGGTTATGGTTTTGAGGGTGCCCGGTCGGGCACTGGGATTGGGGGGTATGACAGTTTCTTTGGATGTGACCGAGCTGGCCACAACGCCAACAGCTCAAATACTGGCTTTGTTGGCCACGTTGATTGCCAAAATGCTGATTGGATCTACTATTGGACCGGGAAGGATTCACAATAGGGTTTGGTTGCTGTTGCATATGCTGTGGCTGAAAGAGCTGTGGCTTCTGCTGCATAGGGCAGTATTCTTGTTGCCACTGTTGGTTTGGAGATACATATACAGGGTTTGGGCTTTGTTGGAGCCAGGGCTGTGGTAAGGGCTGCGCTGGTGTGTTAGTATACACCAATGCTGGGGTATTCTTTTCAGATTTTGGGGCTGGATGCTTTACCAGGTTTTTCTGAAAACTTTTAACAACCAGGATAGCATCTTTGGTAGGAAGATTTATGATCTCGGGTCGAGTGGACATCACCATGTCCTTAAGATCTGTTTGCAGACCTTCAATAAAGGAGGTGGTTAAGATGGTGGCTTGTGACTTATTAGTTGCAGTGAACCCGAGATCTAGAAAGACTTGTTGGAGCCTGGCATAATATTTTTCAGCAGATTCCCCTTCCTCCTGCACAACATCCTTTAAATTAGTGGCTTGTTCCACTAATTGATCTTGGGCCCATCTTTTTAAAACGGCACAATACTGTTCTCCACTTTGGAAAGTGGTGTCATCAGTGCCTGGGGACATTGGGAGATGGGGTTCCATTAAGGGCCAAAAACTGTCTCCTGCTTTTACTTTGGTGAGATTAACAAGGTCCTTCCGAGCAGCTGAATACAACTGGTGGACCTGTAGTATTTCCCTATAAAATTGCATAGGGTTAATTTCGGGATCTGGCAGGCGGTGGATTAATGCCGCTGACTGGGTGGGGTTGAAGGGGACATATTTGGATGTGGGCTGTTCCTCGTCAGGTTCGGAGTCTACTGAATACTCCGAACGGCTTTCTGTGTCAGTCTTGACCGACACATGAGGTGCTGTTGGCAAGAGAACCGAGTCCTCCCGTTGAGCTGTTGCTACTGCATGATAGACAGCAAGTTCTCCATCTAACACTAACCTGACCTCCTCCAGATGCAGATTACAACCTCTGATTGTAGACATGATGCTTCCAACAATCACCCTTGCAGCCCTCTCCACAGGAAAACCAAATAAACCAGCAGATATCAAGGGCAGTGAAACACTTCTACGGGTCAGCAAAGTAACATCCGGATCAGAGACATAAACAATTGAACGGTTTACACAGTCCCTGAGAACATTTTCAGAATCCCGGGGATGCATGGGATCAAATCGGGGGCCTACAGCATGAACAATATAGGCTGCCGGAAGGGCACCTCCTCGAGTTACACCAATATGACCAGGTTCAACACAACCATGCTGTCTGACATATTCATCCGATTCTTCCTGGATTATCTGACCACCCTGCAAAACCATTTGCCGGGCCACGCCCCCAGCATGATGCAAATTTGAATTAGCCGGATTCACATACACCCCTGTCTCCTGTGTCAACAAATCCCCCGTCCCTATCCTAAACAAAATCTGAGCTCCTCCTGGCGTAGCAAGCATCTGAACATATCGTGGGTTAAACAACTCTGGACGGGTCCGTGATCGTTCGGAATAAGGCTCACTGGAGCGTGGCGTCAGACTGGCCGGTGGAGGGAGAGACAGCATTGAAGGTACAGGAGGGGCCAGGGGTATGGGTGTGGATAACAGCTCCTGAGACTGTTCAGTTGTTCTCTGGTGTACAGGAGGCACATAGTAACCTCCTCCGGGAGTTAAAACAGGGAGGATTGGGACAGGTTTATGGCCGTAATTCAGGTGTGGGCGGTGAGCTGCACAATTATTACAACCATCTCTCCAGTCTGTGTTTTGGTAGCCACACTGGTAACATGTGCAGCTGGCTGGGTCGTATGGGGGCGGTTTCTCAAGTGGTACTTCTGGATAGACGGGGGCAGGAGTGGGCAGAGTCAATGTGGGGGTTGTGGGGGATAGCTCTACTAACTGTGAGGTGGATGCTGGAACAGAGGGAACTAATGCCGGTGTGGGCAGTACAGGAAGAGTTAAGGAATTCCGGCTAGTAGGTGGGATCTCAACATCTATGAGCAGCTCTGAAACAGGTGGAATAGAATGGGGATTAGGTTGCGGGGCAGCAACAAAACAACCTGCCGAAGGACCCTCAGATCCTTCCTCAGACTCGGGTAACATATAGTAAAACACAACATCTCCTCGCTCATCCTCTTCTTCAACCTCAATATATCCTTCTAATAACAATGCTTGTGATACTCTGCCAAATAGTTCCGCATCATGCAACAATCTGCTGTCTTTTAACTTGCCCTTTTTCGCTTTCAATGCTGTTGCCCATAGTGACGGTTGTAACCGACCTCCTTTCGGTAATCCTAACATTTTAAAAATCTCCGGGGCATGGCGTACAGCTTTCTTCCCTTCTCTCTCTGCAACTAACTCTAACACATTCTGTGAACCTTCAGGCCTCTCAGCTTTCTGTCTCCTCCGTCTGAACATTTTTACTATCCTGGTGGTGTCTGGATTACACTAATATGACTATGCGGTGTGTGCGTTGGAGCCCGGCCGGAACTCAAGGCTACACCTCTATACTAGCTGGCAACTCCTCAGCTATATAGTAATAAGGGTATCCCGTGATATGGAGGAGGGGTACAAAATGTATTCCCTCTGGACTTGATCAGCTGCACCAAAATTAATGTCCTAATCCCTATCTTCAGCCATGGGAACCCCCTAATAAGGGTATCTCGTGATATGGAGGAGGGGTACAAAAGGTATTCCCTCCGGACTTGGTCAACTGTATCAAAATTAATGTCCTAATCCCTATCTTCAGCCACGGGAACCCCCCCCGCGTCTTTAATTACAGACCGGGTCAGTCTAACTAGCTATATCCAGCCACCACCGCCTTTCCTGCCCTAACAACCGTCCTCTGGATCCCGTGTGACACTCGATCCACACCTCAGGGCTGGGATCGTGCTCTGAGCTCCAGCGGGCACTACCCCTGAGTCACAATCAGGTACCTTTTAACACCGATAAGGACACACAGCCCGTCACTCCCTCCTCTCCAAGAACAACCACAACGGCAGTGAATACAAAATATGTAACACTTACCGAGGGTTGTAGGTGATCAGCCTGGTTGGAGCGGAGAGAGATCTCAGTCCGTGACATCCAAACGATCGGTATTTGCAGGTCGGTAATGCGTCCTTGAAGGAGCCCCACGTTGGGCGCCAAACTGTCAAGGGAGGAATTTTGGGTCAAGACTGCTAATGGAGTCTTTGTTTAGGATCCAGAGACGGTGTCCCATTAATGCTGTATACCAGTGCCGATATATATCAATGTATATAAGACAAAGAACACACAGACAACATGCTCTCTCCTTGAGTCAGCAATACCCACTGAGCTCATTATTATATTGAAAGAAACTTAATTATTACAGAAGGCACCTTCGGCCTTGAAAGTGATACACAGAGTTTATGGGAGTGTTACTCCCCTATTTCTCCCAACAGATGTTCATTAAAACATTCTTTCTATGTGAACATTACTGATAAGACTTTGTAGCTTCTTCATCGTCTTCAGTTAACTCCTTCATGATTATACAACTTTGAATTATACTATAGATCTGTGCAATTGCTACATAGACAGACAGATAATTATGCAACTACATTTATATTTTGATTATTTATATACACAGATATTCTTATTACGTTTGAACAGACAAGCTATAGCTCAGTGCCACCTCCAGAGGACCATGGGGGACAGGGATCAACAAGGTCGCATGGTAGCAGACGAGATGTTGAGGAAGGTGCAGGAGAACATGAAGAAATGGAGGACGAACTGTCCATGGACATGGAAGACTCAGCGGATGAGGGAGACCTTGGTCAAATTTCAGTTGAAAGTGGTTGGGGGGAGATGTCAGAGGAAGAAAGAACGGTTAGCACCTCTATGCCACAAACACAGCGTGGACTTGGTCCGCATGGCCGCGCAAGACACATGTGCCTTCTTGCTGCACTACCTCCAACATGACCCTCGTATTGTCAAAATTAGAAGTGATGATGACTACTGGCTTGCCACACTATTAGATCCCCGGTACAAGTCCAAATTTTGTGACATAATTCCAGCCATAGAAAGGGACGCACGTATGCAGGAGTATCAGCAGAAGCTGTTACTCGATCTTAGCTCGGCTTTTCCACCAAACAACCGTGCAGGTGCAGGGAGTGAATCTCCCAGTTGTAACTTGACAAACATGGGACGGTCTTGTCATCTTCAACAGTCTACCCGTACCAGTAGCACCGTATCTGGTGCTGGTAACAGCAATTTTATGGAATCTTTTCATAATATTTTTAGACCGTCCTTTGCAAGGCCACCAGAGACAACAAGTCTGACACATAGTCAACGGCTGGAGAGGATGATACAGGAGTATCTCCAAATGAACATCGATGCCATGACTTTGCAAATGGAGCCTTGCTCATTTTGGGCTTCAAATCTTGAAAAATGGACAGAGCTCTCAACTTACGCCTTGGAGATTTTGTCGTGTCCAGCTGCCAGCGTTGTCTCTGAACGTGTCTTCAGTGCTGCTGGGTGTGTGCTGACAGATAAGCGCACGCGTCTGTCCAGTGACAATGTGGACAGACTAACGTTCATCAAAATGAACAAGTCATGGATCCAGAAGGAATTTACTACCCCTGTGTCATCCTGGGGAGAGTAAATGCTTGTGGATTTGGAATGGGTGTGTGTGGGGCCCAATTTTTGGAAAAAAAGGGAGACTCTGCTTGGAGTAACCCTTGATTGCTGTGTTTTTTAAAAATGATCCAAGATGAACAGAGCTGGGATCAGGAAAGACTTTGCTACCTACCCCGGTGTCATCCTGGGGACGGTTAATTATGATGTATTTTTGAATGTGCTTGATGCAAATCTAGCTGTGAAGTGTACAACTGGGGCACAACTGCTGCCACTGAAGGGGTGGGTGTGTGTGTGGCCCAATTTTTGGAAAAAAGGGAGACTCCGCTTGGAGTCACCTTGCGGTGTTTTACATGATTTTAGAAGGGCGTGCCATGCCTATATCTGTGTGTCCTCCTCTTTTTCCTTGTCCAGCTCTTTTATTTTCGCATGAGTATATGTCCTTGTCACTTTCCCATGTGTTTGTGTTGTGTTGTGAGTTGTTTGTCACCTTTTGGACACCTTTGAGGGTGTTTTCTAGGTGTTTTTATGTGTTTGTGAATGCCTGCCATTGTTTCCTATGCGGTTCGAGTTCGGTTCGACGAACCGAACTCGAACGGGACCTCCGTTCGGCGAACCGACCTCAAGCCGAACCGGGACCGGTTCACTCATCTCTAGCCCTCACCCTTTGTAGTGGGGCTTTCCCATGTCCCAAGGTTCTCTAAGTCCTCCCTTCTTCCATGTATTCTAGCAGAATCGTTTTGTAACCGGGGAAAAGGGTCGTGTTGGTCTTTATGGGCATGTCATCTGGCATACCTAGGTCTACTGTTTCGAGTAAAGGAAAGGTCCCTCCTAATATGACTTCAGCTGTTTTGGAAAATATTTTCTTTAATTCTTCAGACAGTGTAGTGAGTTTTGTTTATAGCTAAGGTGACCTTCCCATCCACTCCAGTGTTATCTGCTATATATGTGCAACAAACATCCCCCACCATTTTACAGATTCCACCTTTTTCTGCAAGGATCATATCTAAGGCCATTCTATTTTGATAAGCCATGATGGAAGTCGGATCTAGTTGTAAACATGTGGGTCAAAAAATCCTTTAGATGTACTCCGTCGATTCCGTAAATTGACTTGGTGTATATTTCATCCATTCTAACCACAGGTTGGTGTCTGTATAACCCTGTTCAACTGCACATACATCTTCCATGGTGGGATTAGCTATGGCTACCATACCATGAAAGATATGAATATGTGAGACCATTTGAAATACTGGTAGAACTTTTGTCATCTGTAATAGCCTGAATTTTCCCAACTGTGTACAACCATTGTGTCCACCCTTCATATGTGTACCCAGAAGGTATATACCTTCATCCTGTGGTTGGGGGTGTTCTATGTTGAGAACTAAAGGGTTACACTGGTTATTTGTAGTACTTGTTCTAGTGACTGGTGCACGGGAGAGTGTCATCCTGGTAAGTAAAGATCTACCCTTCTCATCCCGTTTATTTAAGGCTACACTTGGTTTGTATCCCCAATTTTCACCAGTATTCCACCCAACAGCCTTCCATGAGCTACATGTGACTCCATATCCACCTCCTGTAACACATATGTACTGTTGTTCCTGTCTCAAGTGTGCTTGACATCCCATTTGGGGGACCCGTCCTATTTCACATTTCACAATATCACAGTAATCAAACGTGTAAGTCACAACTTGTGTCGAACTATTGTACCAAAACGTAACCACCTCATTTGTTTTGGTAATAATGGCCTGAGACCACACAGATTTTTTGAAAAGGATAAATATAAGCAGGACACTCAGTGCAGCTCTAGTTGATCGACCCTTTTACAATGCGAGGCGTGGATCCATAGATCTTTCTGCAGTTGGATCGGCTCATCTAGTGCTGACTACATGGCTCTTTCTCGCTTGTCCTTTAAGATCAATCAGTCTCCTGACCGAAAACCATATACTACTAGCTCTGATTTAAGATCTGGAATTGGAAAATACACCTAATTATCACACTCTTTAGTCAATCATATAAAAATTGTACATGCCTGTGATAAACCAAAAACATCTTACATAAAGACCTGTTTATTATGAAAAGAAAACAAAACATACATTTTGTACACAATACATACATTTTGTACACGATTTGCCAGTTTCACTTTTCTATAAAATATACAATTTTTTGTAAACCCATTTTTTTTTATTTTACATACTAACATCATGTACTTCTCAGCATTAACGTCGTTTTCTGCACTGAAATGCCTCTGACCAAACCTGGAGAGAAATTTACACAACACGCACAGACTTGCATACAACGTGCTTGTTACGGTTGCTGTGGCTCTGGAGACTATGTCTGGATTTCTTGCTACTGCACATGTGCAAGCGCTGGAGACTAAGTCCTATCTTGGAGCCATTGCACATGTGCGGGTGACATCATCGCTGACACGAGGTCACATGTCTCTGACACCTTCTAAGCTGATTGGCCACTGGTCATGTGCTTGTGACACGTGGTCACATGTCTCTGACACCTTCTATGCCGATTGGTCGCTGGTCATGTGCTTGTGACGCTTTGCTCGGTGATAGGCCAGCGTGACGTCATTGCTGTCATTCTGGCAGCGGATTGGCTCTGGTGTCCTCCATCTTGGATGAGGCACAGAGTCTATATAAGACCCTGACGCACGCCGCCCGGCGCTCAGTCCTCTTGGTTCATGCATGAGGGTAGACGCCCTGTGCACGTCCCTCTAGGCATCTCTCTGTCTATGTTAGGTGAGCGCTACCGGCAGGGTAGCGTTCTTATACCTTACAGCTTCGGCTGCAGTCTGTATCTTTACCTCTTAGTGGAGCGGACATAGGCAGGTGCCTGAGGCACATGGTCCGGCTGGGCCTTGTGATTCTACTCGTAGGTGGACGTTGCCGCTAGGGTAACGTTCCTTATACTGCGTCTGGCAGTTGTTCGTATCCTCGCACACTAGGGGAGCGAACAGAGGTAGGAGCTTTGTGCGGCTTATGCTGCTGTCCGTCTCTTTTGCACTAAAAGAGCGGACCTAGGCAGATGCCATATCTAGTGGTTCGTGTCCTCGCACACTAGTGGAGCGAACGCAGGTAGGAGCTTTGTGCGGCTTACGCTGCTGTCCGTCTCTTTTGCACCACTAGAGGAGCGGACCTAGGCAGGTGCCATATCTAGTGGTTCGTGTCCTCGCACACTAGTGGAGCAAACGCAGGTAGGAGCTTTGTGCGGCTTACGCTGCTGTCCGTCTCCTGGCACCACTAGAGGAACGGACCTAGGTAGGTGCCATTTCACACTCACTGCTTTTGTCTCTGTGATCTTTAGCAGAGACCATTCCACACACCCTCCAAGTAAGGGAGGAATTGCTTTATTTTCTAATTATATTCCTCTGTGAGTTTAACAGAGGTATTGCACTCTGCACTTGTGCTATTATTTTTTACAGTGGCACACTTATATACCCCTTATCCTCTGCCATAGTCTGCAGCAGAGTCTTTGCACGGTGTTACATTAAGGAATAACGTTTGGAACTCCATTCTATGTCTGACTGTCTGACATTCCTTTAGGTTTTATTATCAGACAGCCCCCCGTAACAGTGCTCATGATATACATCTATAATCAGTTTGCAGTCTCTAAAAATGGGTAGAGCAGGTGCAGGGTGTTCTATGGATTCTTTAAAGTTCTTTTCTCACTTCATTTTAGGCACATGTCTTACAAGACTGGGTGAATCTGCCCACCTGGGTACTGAACCCTGGTGTCACCAAAGCACACACTGATATCCATCTTACACAGATTTTAGTCCATCGGTTACCTGGGCCCTTATTAAGAAGAGCTCTCATGGCAGAGAAAGCTTACCACCCTTTGTCCACAGACCTTCCTCAGTCTGCTGGCTCCCTGCATGTCACACTCCATTCCTTGTTGTATCGCTTGTTCCTGTAGGGATTTAAGAACACAAGGAGTGACAAAAGTCACTGATGTGACAGGTGTCACCGAAGTATGGTCCATATTGGTGAAAGACTCTCAACCCTAGGCCCGTTCATTACTTCTTGGTCAGCTGCACTGTGCGGGGATCTCCATCCGATTCCGTCAGCTCAGATCTAGACTTTCTCTTCAGCATACCTAGCTCATTTGACAACAGGAAAAAATCTACAACCTACATACACAACTAAAGACTCTTACCCACTCCTGTTCTACCCATCTAGAGAGGCATTTAATGCGTCACTGCCTCCTGTACCGATAGGAGGGGAGGGATTGGTTCGAATTTAGACTACCTCATGTTGTGCAAACCCCAGCATATCCAGTGTAGAATCGACCAACATCTTATTCCATCTATAAAAACAAAAAACTAAAAAATATACATTAGATGATTCTTATAACTTTAACTCTGACCATAATACAGTTAGTGATCATTTATATTTCACATGACTGTAAATATTAAAGAAATAAACAAACAAACATATAAGACAAGACTTTCCTAATTCAGTTAACAGATATGCCTCATAGTAATAAAGCCAGCTTCAAAACCTATCTAATATGCCTGCTGCGCCCTCTACTGTTGGAGAATATAAATATATAGCTTCTTTCCCCCTTAGTTTTTTAGTTTTTTTGTTTACCAATGTGACAAAATTCAGAGTTTTTATGCTGATATTCCCTAAAAGAAAAAATAAGACAGCAGGTAATAAATTAGCTACATATTAAAAACTAAAATTGGACAAATACTGAAAATAACTTATCTTACAACAATATACATTGCTGGGGAATTTTAAAACCTTACGATAAACAACACATAAATTAAGTCGCACATCTCATGAAATCTAATTTTCCCTACAAAATGAATTGAATCATTCAGGTATGAGCAGTAAACTAGAATGTGAAATCCTGAACTTAAAGGGTTAAACAGAACTGACGTCACTATTGGAGAAAGACACATTCCATCCTTATCTCTTAAAAGCGAGAGGAAAAAAAGGAAAAAAACCCTCATCTTTTGTTTTAAACTCTGGACAAACTTCTCGCTCCGCTCCTCGGACACACTGCCCAATGCTCTTACAAATGGATATAATACCTCCTGACATCAGTAGGGTTAGTCTCCCAAGATTTTTTGATTAGCTAATATGGTACAAAGATATATATTTTCCTACCTCTATTCTATTTTATGATATAATGTTGCAGGACTTCTAAAATACCAGTTGATTTTATGTGGATAGATACCTCTTACTATTTCAATTCAATAAAAGTTTCACTTATTTATCTTTAACTTGCATGTATTGGATAGCTGAGTAAGCAAATATACTATTTAAATGTTTTAAGTATATACCAGGAAACACCTCCCACCGGGGATGGGTGGAGAGCTTTGGACAAAGAGCCATTGCGAGGGGCGTGGCTTATGAGGTGTACTGCCATCAGTGGGTGCAGCAAGATGACCGCCACAGGAAGTTCCAGGCACCTGACTTCCGGGTGTAGCATCCATGTTGTGACTCCCTGGGTGTAATGGGAGGGGCTGAAACTACGTAGTGAACCAGGGGTGTATATGGGGAGTGTCTACATTATTATGCATTTATGCACTCTGCCATATACTACTAATCTATAAACGCCTACATTTATGCATGATTCCTATACAGGACAAGGGATTCAAAATAACAAATTATGTATTTGTAAACTCTCAATTCTCACTAGGCTAAAAGAATCCCCCAAGAAATCTCCTAATTATCAAAACGTGCTCTTAAGATAGAAAACCTAGCACAAGTACATGTACATTTAACACTTGGTCAGGTTTTTTTTTTTCCCTCCGGAGAGCTGTCTAGCCCCCCTTTACAAATGCGCGGGCAGTGTGCATTCCAGCTTGGGAAGGGAAGGGGTGTGCTGCTCGTGTCTTCCCAATCTTTTCTTTGGAAAAGGATCCTGTTAGGAGAATCTTTTGAAACTGAACTAAGGAGTGATAACTTCATAATCTCATCATAGATTCTTTGCACTACCCATGTCCATCATAACCCACCAATTTATACAACCTCTTGCAATTCTCAGCTCCTACTAAAAAACAATCTCTTTTTGAACAGAGTATACAAAATGCTCTAATTGGACCGGCCGGTTCCAACTGAATCCTTTACCCCACTTCCCTGCTATATAATAAGGACACACTTAGGCGTCCAACGTATGAATACAATACCGTTCCTCATACGTCCCTATTTCTCTGGCTTCTTACACAGCAGTGCATGAGTTAATACTCAGGGAAAATACGCTGATTCAAACACTTTCCTCCAACACCGGAATCCCTCCCCCTCCTTGCCGTGTAAAGCGGACGCAATTTTCAGCGTCCAACACGTGGATACTAATACCGTTCTCCACGTGTTCCTATTTCTCCGGCTATAAACACGTAAATAGATGTGATAAAAACACTGGGGGAAACACCGATTCCCTTATCTCTCTGTTCCAAAAACAAATTAACAATTACAAAATACTGAAAAGCATAAACCAGTTAGTTTCTCTCTCTCTCTCTATATATATATATATATAGACTGCAACAGTAGGAAATTGACCTCTCCTTCTGCTCGCTCTGAGCAGCTGCGTGGGTAATTGCTAGCCCACTGACCCCCCCCTTGCTTTCCTTGTTCTCAGTGAAGGAATGCAGCCATGTGGCTGAGCTCTACTAGACCCCCGCTGTCTGCCTTTTCGCTCCAAGCAGCGATGGGTAAGTGACCCCTCCTTCTCCTCCTGCTGCTGCTACTGCTGCCTTTATGAAAAGCTGCAGACTATTAGCTCTTTGAGAACCAAGTCAGAGCGAAGAATTTACAGGCTTTCTACGGAGCTGAAAGCCTCTGTTTACAACTCAGAAATACAGACAGACAGTCAGATCGTATGACCCACGGACCCTATGATCCTATGGGGTCTGGGTCCTTTTCTTTGTTCTAGACTTTTGGCGAGAGATAGGCCCACGTTGAGGTCTACAACGTCAATATCCCCCCCCAGATCAGAGGTCAAACCTTTCGCCGAAGACCACCGACTCACAGGCAAATCATATATATTGTACATGAAACTCACCTGTGATTTTGAGAGTGATCAAATCTCATTGTCGGGGTCCCGGGTACTGGGAAATGGTCTCCTGGATCCGAGAGAGAAATTCAGCCAATCTTTCTTACGGTAATCCCAGCGGTGCCTCCACTGTTACGGACGTGACTCAACCAGTCATTCTTTGGATCTGACTGCTGTTCCAAATTATAATGTCATGACTGCATGCGAGAAAGAACGATAACAGACACTATATCGGTTATGGACCTTCTCCATGACAGACCCTGAGGCAACTGGTCTTTATTGTTTAAAACTTTTCACAGCTCTTCAGAAGTGAAGGGTGTGGATAAAATACAGTCCAATCAAGTATCGTAGGTCGGGGCTTCAAGACATATAGAAATATGCATATCCTCTTGGGAACCAGGCATGTAGAGTCCATCCGTTCACCTTTTCTACAAAGACACGGTGGTTGGATCCAAAGATCTCAAATTTGGACTCATCAGACCAAAGCACAGATTTCCTCTGGTTTAATGTCCATTCCTTGTGTTCTTGCTTGTTGTCTGTCCTTAGCAGTGGTTTCCTAGCAGCTATGTTACCATGAAAGCCTGCTGCACAAAGTCTCCTAACAGTTGTTCTAGTGATGCGTCTGCTGCTAGAACTCCGTGTGGCATTGACCTGGTCTCTAATCTGAGCTGCTATTAACCTGCGATGTCTGAGGCTGGTGACTCGGATAAACTTATCCTCCGCAGCAGAGGTGACTCTTGGTCTTCCTTTCCTAGGGCGGTCCTCAGGTGAGCCAGTTTCTTTGTAGCATTTGATGGGTTTTGCCACTGCACTTGGGAACACTTTCAAAGTTTTCCCAATTTTTCGGACTGACAGACCTTCATTTCTTAAAGTAATGATGGCAACTCATTTTTCTTTACTTAGCTGATTTTTTCTTGCCATAATACAAATTCTAACAGTGTATTCAGTAGGACTATCAGCTGTGTATCCACCAGAATTCTGCACAACACAACTGATGGCTCCAACCCCATTTATAAGGCAAAAAAAAATTGCACTTAT